>NW_026778225.1:600000-855340 GCF_025265405.1 Mesoplodon densirostris | reverse complement strand
GAGTGACATGTGCCCGTCCAAATGCCTAACAGCTACTCTCTCATGGGTTCTCCCTCGTCCCTTCCATCCTCTGCCAAATTGGGAACCTGTGCAAACCAGGAGGTTAAAGGGCCTGTCTCTCCAAGTTGGGAGATTGATAGTAAGGCCATTGGAAAGTCAAACTGGAGCACCAGGAGAGGGACTATTCATTGAGTTTTAGAAACCTTTCGTATTCACAGTGTGTCCATTCTCTAGGTTTCCTGTACATGTTATAGCTGTAGTAATATTCCCTTGAACCTGGAGAGTTGGGACCCATGGAATGGAGGCCATGCATTATTGCTTGAAAGGGTCTGCATTTGCTCACCCAATCTCACCAATCCTCTCAGTCCCAAGTGTCAAGCCTTATGCCACATCCAGCTGTCATTGTAGATAGGGTCTTTCCAGGTTTCCTCAAACACCCTGAAGGAATTGTAAAGAATTTCCCTGTTTTTTGGTTTTGCTTTTGAAATTCCTTTTTATAGTGGGTTTCAGCTGATTCTCGCTGCCATGTTTATGCCACTCTAGACACACTTGATTCCCTTATGGAGACATATCAATACATAGGTTTTAAGATTCTTACTAGTCAGATGTATTCCTCTTCGGGAAATATGGGGTTTTGAGTCTCTTTCACTGAGGAAGGTGTCGGTCTTGTCAATTCCAAAGTTGGTTTTTGAAACGGTCCCTGTGCTTA
Organism: Mesoplodon densirostris; assembly: GCF_025265405.1. NCBI lineage: Eukaryota > Metazoa > Chordata > Mammalia > Artiodactyla > Ziphiidae > Mesoplodon > Mesoplodon densirostris. Next base: position 854,631 of record NW_026778225.1, on the reverse strand, counting down.
TATCAAACTCTGGTTTTATGCATCACCCCACCTCTCCTTCCCCTTTATGCAGGCATAAGCGTGTTTTCTAAATGTGAGACTCTGTTCTCTTTCCTAACTCAGTTCACGTGTAGCCATGTTTACAGGATCTTCATAAGTGATATCTTATGATAAGTTTCTTTTTCTGTGTGACTTATTTCACTTAGAATCATCGTACCTGAATCCACTCACTTTGCTGCTACAGGTCTTATGACATTGATTTCATGGCTGAGGGATATTCCATCGTACGTAAGTACCACAATGTTTTGAACCATTTTTATATTTCCTGGGATATTTAAGGTGTACCCAAGTTGAGGTTCTTGTAGTCAGTGCAGCCCTAAATTTGGAGGTGGCTCTTTCTTATTGATTTTCAGTTTTCCCAAGGTATATTCCCTAGACCGGAAGTGGCCTTGGCTCTGTAGCTCTGTTGTTTACTTGTTTTAGGGAACACAATGCACTCCTCCAGTGAGGCAGTTGGCAATTTACATCCCGCCCATCAGCATAACAAGGCTCCCAGTTCTCCAGGGCCTGTCTTGCCTTTCTGGTTTTTACACATTTTGTGGATGTCCCTTTTGACTGGTGGGAAGTGATACTTCTTTGTAGTGCAGATTTGCATTGCCCGCTTGCTTGCTTGGCCAAAAAGGGCGTATGCGTTTTCTCCTGAATATATTCAGGAGAAAACGCATACGCCCTTTTTGGCCAAGTGCACCATTGTCCAAGTTGTGCCCCTCTTCCTGTGCTTTACAGGCGATTCCAAGGTACCTCTTGAAATCTGTTTCCTGCTATTTTGCCTCACTTTCAAGTCCGCCTCGTTGACTTCCCTCAACAGATTTTTGGACGATAGTTGTCCTTTATCACTCTGCCAGTTTGTGAATTGCTGTGCCCCTGAGCTCCATTTCTCAACTCGTTTTTTGTGAGCTGAACGCAAGTCCAAAATTTTGGATCATGTCCTATACTGGTTCCCGGTGGGTGGCTGAGACTTTGGTTAATTCTTCTTCCTGCCGGGAAATTAGATTGACATGTGCCCGTCCAAATGCCTAACAGCTACTCTCTCATGGGTTCTCCCTCGTCCCTTCCATCCTCTGCCAAATTGGGAACCTGTGCAAACCAGGAGGTTAAAGGGCCTGTCTCTCCAAGTTGGGAGATTGATAGTAAGGCAGTTGGAAAGTCAAACTGGAGCACCAGGAGAGGGACTATTCGTTGAGTTTTAGAAACCTTTCGTATTCACAGTGTGTCCATTCTCTAGGTTTCCTGTACATGTTATAGCTGTAGTAATATTTCCTTGAACATGGAGAGTTGGGACCCATGGAATGGGGACCATGCATTATTGCTTGAAAGGGTCTGCATTTGCTCACCCAATCTCACCAATCCTCTCAGTCCCAAGTGTCCAGCCTTATGCCACATCCAGCTGTCATTGTAGATAGGGTCTTTCCAGGTTTCCTCAGACACCCTGAAGGAAATGTAAAGAATTTCCCTGTTTTTTGGTTTTGCTTTTGAAATTCCTTTTTATAGTGGGTTTGAGCTGATTCTCGCTGCCATGTTTATGCCACTCTAGACACACTTGATTCCCTTATGGAGACATATCAATACATAGGTTTTAAGATTCTTACTAGTCAGATATATTCCTCTGTGGGAAATATGGGGTTTTGAGTCTCTTTCACTGAGGAAGGTGTCGGTCTTGTCAATTCCAAAGTTGGTTTTTGAAACGGTCCCTGTGCTTATATCAAACTCTGGTTTTATGCATCACCCCACCTCTCCTTCCCCTTTATGCAGGCATAAGAGTGTTTTCTAAATGTGAGACTCTGTTCTCTTTCCTAACTCAGTTCACGTGTAGCCATGTTTACAGGATCTTCATTTGTGATATCTTATGATAAGTTTCTTTTTCTGTGTGACTTATTTCACTTAGAATCATCGTACCTGAATCCACTCACTTTGCTGCTACTGGTCTTATGACATTGATTTCATGGCTGAGGGATATTCCATCGTACGTAAGTACCACAATGTTTTGAACCATTTTTATATTTCCTGGGATATTTAAGGTGTACACAAGTTGAGGTTCTTGAAGCCAGTGCAGCCCTAAATTTGGAGGTGGCTCTTTCTTATTGATTTTCAGTTTTCCCCAGGTATATTCCCTAGACTGGAAGTGGCCTTGGCTCTGTAGCTCTGTTGTTTACTTGTTTTAGGGAACACAATGCACTCCTCCAGTGAGGCAGTTGGCAATTTACATCCCGCCCATCAGCATAACAAGGCTCCCTGTTCTCCAGGGCCTGTCTGGCCTTTCTGGTTTTTACACATTTTGTGGATGTCCCTTTTGACTGGTGGGAAGTGATACTTCTTTGTAGTGCAGATTTGCATTGCCCGCTTGCTTGCTTGGCCAAAAAGGGCGTATGCGTTTTCTCCTGAATATATTCAGGAGAAAACGCATACGCCCTTTTTGGCCAAGTGCACCATTGTCCAAGTTGTGCCCCTCTTCCTGTGCTTTACAGGCGATTCCAAGGTTCCTCTTGAAATCTGCTTCCTGCTATTTTGCCTCGCTTTCAAGTCCGCCTCGTTGACTTCCCTCAACAGATTTTTGGACGATAGTTGTCCTTTATCACTCTGCCAGTTTGTGAATTGCTGTGCCCCTGAGCTCCATTTCTCAACTCGTTTTTTGTGAGCTGAACGCAAGTCCAAAATTTTGGATCATGTCCTATACTGGTTCCCGGTGGGTGGCTGAGACTTTGGTTAATTCTTCTTCCTGCCGGGAAATTAGAGTGACATGTGCCCGTCCAAATGCCTAACAGCTACTCTCTCATGGGTTCTCCCTCGTCCCTTCAATCCTCTGCCAAATTGGGAACCTGTGCAAACCAGGAGGTTAAAGGGCCTGTCTCTCCAAGTTGGGAGATTGATAGTAAGGCAGTTGGAAAGTCAAACTGGAGCACCAGGAGAGGGACTATTCGTTGAGTTTTAGAAACCTTTCGTATTCACAGTGTGTCCATTCTCTAGGTTTCCTGTACATGTTATAGCTGTAGTAATATTCCCTTGAACATGGAGAGTTGGGACCCATGGAATGGGGACCATGCATTATTGCTTGAAAGGGTCTGCATTTGCTCACCCAATCTCACCAATCCTCTCAGTCCCAAGTGTCCAGCCTTATGCCACATCCAGCTGTCATTGTAGATAGGGTCTTTCCAGGTTTCCTCAGACACCCTGAAGGAATTGTAAAGAATTTCCCTGTTTTTTGGTTTTGCTTTTGAAATTCCTTTTTATAGTGGGTTTGAGCTGATTCTCGCTGCCATGTTTATGCCACTCTAGACACACTTGATTCCCTTATGGAGTCATATCAATACATAGGTTTTAAGATTCTTACTAGTCAGATATATTCCTCTGCGGGAAATATGGGGTTTTGAGTCTCTTTCCCTGAGGAAGGTGTAGGTCTTGTCTATTCCAAAGTGGGTTTTGGAACGGTCCCTGTGCTTATATCAAACTCTGGTTTTATGCATCACCCCACCTCTCCTTCCCCTTTAAGCAGGCATAAGAGTGTTTTCTAAATGTGAGACTCTGTTCTCTTTCCTAACTCAGTTCATGTGTAGCCATGTTTACAGGATCTTCATAAGTGATATCTTATGATAAGTTTCTTTTTCTGTGTGACTTATTTCACTTAGAATCATCGTACCTGAATCCACTCACTTTGCTGCTACTGGTCTTATGACATTGATTTCATGGCTGAGGGTTATTCCATCGTACGTAAGTACCACAATGTTATGAACAATTTTTATATTTCCTAGGATAATTTAAGTGTACCCAAGTTGAGGTTCTTGTAGTCAGTGCAGCCCTAAATTTGGAGGTGGCTCTTTGTTATTGATTTTCAGTTTTCCCAAGGTATATTCCCTAGACTGGATGTGGCCTTGGCTCTGTAGCTCTGTTGTTTACTTGTTTTAGGGAACACAATGCACTCCTCCAGTGAGGCAGTTGGCAATTTACATCCCGCCCATCAGCATAACAAGGCTCCCTGTTCTCCAGGGCCTGTCTTGCCTTTCTGGTTTTTACACATTTTGTGGATGTCCCTTTTGACCGTTGGGGAGTGATACTTGTTTGTAGTGCAGATTTGCATTGCCCGCTTGCTTGCTTGGCCAAAAAGAGCGTATGCGTTTTCTCCTGAATATATTCAGGAGAAAACGCATACGCTCTTTTTGGCCAAGTGCATCATTGTCGAAGTTGTGCCCCTCTTCCTGTGCTTTACAGGCGATTCCAACGTACCTCTTGAAATCTGTTTCCTGCTATTTTGCCTCGCTTTCAAGTCCGCCTCGTTGACTTCCCTCAACAGATTTTTGGACGATAGTTGTCCTTTATCACTCTGCCAGTTTGTGAATTGCTGTGCCCCTGAGCTCCATTTCTCAACTCGTTTTTTGTGAGCTGAACGCAAGTCCAAAATTTTGGATCATGTCCTATACTGTTTCCCGGTGCGTGGCTGAGACTTTGGTTAATTCCTCTTCCTGCCGGGAAATTAGAGTGTCATGTGCCCGTCCAAATGCCTAACAGCTACTCTCTCATGGGTTCTCCCTCGTCCCTTCCATCCTCTGCCATATTGGGAACCTGTGCAAACCAGGAGGTTAAAGGGGCTGTCTCTCCAAGTTGGGAGATTGATAGTAAGGCAGTTGGAAAGTCAAACTGGAGCACCAGGAGAGGGACTATTAGTTGAGTTTTAGAAACCTTTCGTATTCACAGTGTGTACATTCTCTAGGTTTCCTGTACATGTTAGAGCTGTAGTAATATTCCCTTCAACCTGGAGAGTTGGGACCCATGGTATGGGGGCCATTCATTATTGCTTTAAACGGTCTGCATTTGCTCACCCAATCTCACCAATCCTCTCAGTCCCAAGTGTCCAGCCTTATGCCACATCCAGCTGTCAGTGTAGATAGGGTCTTTCCAGGTTTCCTCAGACACCCTGAAGTAATTGTACAGAATTTCCCTGTTTTTTGGTTTTGCTTTTGAAATTCCTTTTTATAGTGGGTTTGAGCTGATTCTCGCTGCCATGTTTATGCCACTCTAGACACACTTGATTCCCTTATAGAGACATATCAATACATAGGTTTTAAGATTCTTACTAGTCAGATATATTCCTCTGCGGGAAATATGCGGTTTTGAGTCTCTTTCCCTGAGGAAGGTGTAGGTCTTGTCTATTCCAAAGTGGGTTTTGGAACGGTCCCTGTGCTTATATCAAACTCTGGTTTTATGCATCACCCCACCTCTCCTTCCCCTTTAAGCAGGCATAAGAGTGTTTTCTAAATGTGAGACTCTGTTCTCTTTCCTAACTCTGTTCATGTGTAGCCATGTTTACAGGATCTTCATAAGTGATATCTTATGATAAGTTTCTTTTTCTGTGTGACTTATTTCACTTAGAATCATCGTACCTGAATCCACTCACTTTGCTGCTACTGGTCTTATGACATTGATTTCATGGCTGAGGGATATTCCATCGTACGTAAGTACCACAATGTTATGAACAATTTTTATATTTCCTAGGATAATTAAAGTGTACCCAAGTTGAGGTTCTTGTAGTCAGTGCAGCCCTAAATTTGGAGGTGGCTCTTTGTTATTGATTTTCAGTTTTCCCAAGGTATTTTCCCTAGACTGGAAGTGGCCTTGGCTCTGTAGCTCTGTTGTTTACTTGTTTTAGGGAACACAATGCACTCCTCCAGTGAGGCAGTTGGCAATTTACATCCCGCCCATCAGCATAACAAGGCTCCCTGTTCTCCAGGGCCTGTCTTGCCTTTCTGGTTTTTACACATTTTGTGGATGTCCCTTTTGACCGGTGGGAAGTGATACTTCTTTGTAGTGCAGATTTGCATTGCCCGCTTGCTTGCTTGGCCAAAAAGGGCGTATGCGTTTTCTCCTGAATATATTCAGGAGAAAACGCATACGCCCTTTTTGGCCAAGTGCACCATTGTCCAAGTTGTGCCCCTCTTCCTGTGCTTTACAGGCGATTCCAAGGTACCTCTTGAAATCTGTTTCCTGCTATTTTGCCTCGCTTTCAGTCCGCCTCGTTGACTTCCCTCAACAGATTTTTGGACGATAGTTGTCCTTTATCACTCTGCCAGTTTGTGAATTGCTGTGCCCCTGAGCTCCATTTCTCAACTCGTTTTTTGTGAGCTGAACGCAAGTCCAAAATTTTGGATCATGTCCTATACTGGTTCCCGGTGGGTGGCTGAGACTTTGGTTAATTCTTCTTCCTGCCGGGAAATTAGAGTGACACGTGCCCGTCCAAATGCCTAACAGCTACTATCTCATTGGTTCTTCCACTTCCCTTTCATCCCCTGCCAAATTGGCACCCTGTGCGAACCAGGAGGTTAAAGGGGCTGTCTCTCCAAGTTTAGAGATTGATAGGAAAGTAGTTGGAAAGTCAAACCGTAGCACCAGGAGAGGGACTATTCGTTGAGTTTTAGAAACCTTTCGTATTCACAGAGTGTCCATTCTCTTGGTTTCCCGTACATGTTATAGCTGTCGTAATATTCCCTTCAACCTGGAGAGTTGGGACCCGTGGAATGGGTGCCATGCATTATTGCTTTAAAGGGTCTGCATTTGCTCACCCAATCTCATCAATCCTCTCAGTCCCAAGTGTCCAGCCTTATGCCACATCCAGATGTCATTGTACATAGGGTCATTCCAGGTTTCATCAGAGACCCTGAAGGAATTGTAAAAATTTCCCTGTTTTTTTGTTTTGTTTATGAAATTCCTTTTTATAGTGGTTTTGAGCTGATTCTCGCTGCCATGTTTATGCCAGTCTAGACACTCTTGATTCCCTTACGCACACATACCAATACATAGGTTTTATGATTTCTACTAGTGAGGTATATTCCTCTGCGCGAAATATGGGGTTTTGAGTCCCTTTCACTGAGGAAGGTGTAGGTCTTTTCTATTCCATAGTTCATTTTTGGAACGGTCCCTGTCCTTATATCAAACTCTCCTTTTATTCATCACCCCACCTTTCCTCCCCCTTAAGCAGATATAAGAATGTTTTCTAAATGTGAGACCCTCTTCTCTTTCCTAACTCATTTGAAGTGTAGCCATATTTACAGGATCTTCATAAGTGATATCTTATGATATGTTTCTTTTTCTGTGTGACTTATTTCACTTAGAATCATCGTACCTGAATCCACTCATTTTGCTGCTACTGGTCTTATGACATTCATTTCATGGCTGAGGGATATTCCATCGTATGTAAGTACCACAATTTTTTGAACCATTTTTATATTTCCTGGGATATTTAAGGTGTACCCAAGTTGAGGTTCTTGTAAGCAATTCAGCCCTAAATTTTGGCGTGGCTCTGTCTTATTGATTTTCAGTTTTCCCAAGGTATATTCCCTAGACTGGAGGCGCCCTTGGCTCTGTAGCTCTGTTGTTTACTTGTTTTAGGGAACACAATGCACTCCTCCAGTGAGGCAGTTGGCAATTTACATCCTGCCCATCAGCCTAACAAGGCTCCCTGTTCTCCAGGGCCTGTCTTGCCTTTCTGGTTTTTACACATTTTGTGGATGTCCCTTTTGACCAGTGGGAAGTGATACTTCTTTGTAGTGCAGATTTGCATTGCCCGCTTGCTTGCTTGGCCAAAAAGGGTGTATCCGTTTTCTCCTGAATATATTCAGGAGAATACGCATACGGCCTTTTTGGCCAAGTGCATCAGTGTCAAAGTTGTGCCCCTCTTCCTGTGCTTTCAATGTGATTGCAACGTACCTCTTGAAATCTGTTTCCTGCTATTCAGCCTCGCTTTCAAGTCCGCCTCGTTGCCTTCCCTAAACAGATTTTTGGACGATAGTTGTCCTTTATTACTCTGCCAGTTTGTGAATTGCTGTGCCCCTGAGCTCCATTTTTCCACTCGTTTTTTGTGAGCTGAACGCAAGTCCAAAATTTTGGTTCAGGACCTATACTGGTTCCCAGTGGGTGGCTGAGACTTTGGTAAATTCTTCTTCCTGCCAGGATATTAGAGTGACATGTGCTAGTCCAAATGCCTAAGAGCTACTCTCTCATTGGTACTCCCTCTTCCCTTTCATCCTCTGCCAAATTGGCAACCTGTGTGAACCAGGAGGTTAAGGGGCTGTCTCTCCAAGTTGGGGGATTGATAGTAAAGCAGTTGGAAAGTCAAAACGGAGCACCAGGTGAGGGACTATTCATTGAGTTTTAGAAACCTTTCGTATTCACCCTGTGTCCATTCTCTAGGTTTTTCGTACATGTTATAGCTGTTGTAATATTCCCTTCAACCTGGAGAGTTGGGACCCAAGGAATGGGTGCCATGCCTTATTGCTTTAAAGGGTCTGCATTTGCTCACCCAATCTCACCAATCCTCTCTGTCCCAAGTGTCCAGCCTTATGCCACATCCAGCTGTCATTGTCGATAGGGTCATTCCACGTTTCATCAGAGACCCTGAAGGATTTGTAAAGAATTTCCCTGTTTTTTTGTTTTGTTTTTGAAATTCCTTTTTATAGTGGGTTTGAGCTGATTCTCGCTGCCATGTTTATGCCAGTCTAGACACACTTGATTCCCTTACGCAGACATATCAATACATAGGTTTTAAGATTCTTACTAGTGAGATATATTCCTCTGCGGTAAATATGGGGTTTTGAGTCCCTTTCACTGAGGAAGTTGTAGGTCTTGTCTGTTCCATAGTTGGTTTCTGGAACGTTATTTGTACTTATATCAAACTCTGGTTTTATGCATCACCCCACCTCTCCTTCCCCCTTAAGCAGTCATAAGAGTTTTTTCTAAATGAGAGACTCTGTTCTCTTTCCTAACTCAGTTCATGTGTAGCCATGTTTACAGGATCTTCATAAGTGATATCTTATGATAAGATTATTTTTCTGTGTGACTAATTTCCCTTAGATTCATCATACCTAAATCCACTCCTTATGCTGCTACTGGCCTTATATACATTGATTTCATGTCTGAGTGATATTCCATTGTGCAAAATTACCACAAGTTCTTTATGCATTTCTCTTTTTCCTGGCATATTTTAGGTGTACCAAAGTTGAGGTCCTTGTATGCAGAGCAGCCCTAAATTTTGGGGTGCCTGTGTCTTATTGATATTTAATCTTCCCAAGTTATATACCCATGAGTTGAAGTCCCCTTTGCTCGGGGGCTTTGTATTTTAGATGTTTTAGGAAACAGCATACACTTCTTCAGAATGGCTCTTGGATATTTATACCCCACCCATCAGCGTGACTAGGCTCCCTGTTTTCCATGGCCTCTCCTGCATTTCTGGTTTGCACACATTTTTTGGATGGCCTTTCTGAGCAGTGGAAATTGAGACTTCTTTGTTGTGTGGATTTGCATTTCCCTCTTGTTTGGTTGGCCAAAATCTCTGTATGTGTTTTTTTCCTGAAGATATTCACGAAAAAAACGCATACACCCTTTTGCCCAACTGCATCATTTTAGAAATTCTGCTGCTTTTCATATGCTTTAAATGTGAGTAGAATCTACCTTTTGAAATCTGTTTCCTGCAATTCTGCCTCTCATTCAGATCCTCTTCGTTGCCTTACCTGAATATATTTTTGGATGTTGGTTATCATTTATATCTTTGCAGGTCTTTGAATTGTCTGCTCCTGAGCTCCATTTTGCAACTCGCTTTTTTTGTGAGCTGGCCGCCAAACCATTGGATTGCTTCCAGCCCTATTCTGGTTCTGGGGAGGCAGGCTGAGCCTTTGGTTAATTCTTCTTCCTAATGGGAAATTAGAGTGACATATGCCTGTCAAAACTCCTACAGCTAATCTCTCATTGGTTCCCCCTCTTCCCATTTATCCTCTGCACAAATTGAAAACTGTGTAAAACAGGAGGTTAAAGGTGCTGATTCTCCAAGTGGGGAGATTGTTAGTAATGTAGCTGGAATGGCGAACCCCAGCACCAGGAGATCAAAAATGAGGTGCATTTTAGACACCTTTCCTGAGCACACGGTGTACATTCATCTCGGTTTCCCAGGCATGTATTCACTGTCAGAAGATTCCCTTGAACCTGCAGATTTGGGACCCATGGAATGGGTACCAGGCAGTATTACTTTAAAAGGTCTGCATTTCCTCACCCAGCCTCTCTAACATCTCTTAGCGTGCATAGCTTCCAGCCTTATATATCATCCTGCTGTGGGTCTACATGTGTTCAATCCATATTACATCGTAGCCCTTCAACAAAAGTTGTAAGAATTTTTGTCTGTCTCACTGTTTTTATAAATATTTTTAAATTTATTTTTATATTGGTTACAGCTGATTTTCAAAGCTCTGTGTTTTGCTGCTGTACATCCACTTGATTCATGTACTGTGAGACAACAATAAATTCTTTTTCAGATGCTTACCAGTCTTATGTATTATTTTCCAGTGACTTGAGTGGGCTGAGTGCAGTTCTTTGAGGTACTGTGTAGGCCTTGTCAGTTATTCAATGTGGTACTTGGAATGGTATCTTTGCTAATTTCAACCTCCTCGATAATACCTCACCATTCCCCACCTTTCCCATTTAGCAGCCTTATGTCTATTTTCTACATATTTGAGTATGTTTCTGTTTTGTAATTTATTTCATGTGTAGCCATTTTTGATTCCACCTTTAAGTGACATCTTATGATATGTGTCTTTTTCTTTCTGACATATGTCACTTAGAATGATCGTAGGTAACTCCTCCAGAGTTGTTCCAACTGGCCTTATTTCATTGATTTCTGGATGAGTAATATTCCACTCTACATAAGTACCCCATCTCTTTTATCCATTTTATCCTTCCAGGGACATTTAGGTTATATCCAAGTGGAGGCCCTTTTTAACAGAGAGGTGGTAAACGTTGGGGTGCCTGTTTTCTTTTGATTTTTGTTTTTCCCAAGGTATATGCGCATGAGTGCAAGTGCCCTATGCTCTGTAGATCATTTTTTAGATGTTTTAGCAAACACAATACACTTCTCCAGAGTGGCCATTGGCAAATTACATTTCCACTATCAGCCTCACAGGGCTCCCTTTTCTCCTCGCCCTGTCCTGCATTTCTGGTGTTTACACTTTATGTGGATGGCCCTTCTGACTGATGTGAAGTGATATATTTTGTAGTATTGATTTCCAGTGTCCACCTGTTTGGTTGGATAAAAAGTGTGTATGGCCTTTACTTGAATATATTCAGAAAAAATGCATACGCCCTTTTTGGCCAACTGCATCATTGGCGACGTTCAGCCCCTTTTCTTGTGCTTTAATGGGGAGTCCTTTCTACCTCTTCAAATATGTTTCCTGCCACTCTCCCTTGCTTACAAGTCTTTTTCTGTGGCTTACCTCAAGACATTTTTCGACGATAGATATTTTCAACTCTGCAGTTTCATGAATTTTAGTGCCCCTGAGTTCCATTTTTCAACTTGTGTTTTTGGAAACTGGACACAAAACAGCGGGATTTCCTCTAGCCCTATTCTGTTTCCGTGGGCAATTCTAGCCTTTGATGAATTTTTCTTCCGGATTGGAAATTAGAGTGACATGTGCCTGTCCGCACACCTAAGACTGGTCTCTAAATTTTTCTCATCCTTCCGCTTCATGCTCTGGACAAATTCCAAACTCTGTGCAACAGGATGTTGACGGTGTTGATATCCCCAAGTGAGGAGATTGTTAGGAAAGATGCTGGCGGGGTGAACCCGAGCACCAGGCGATGAGGAGATGAGGTGCCTTTTCCAAACTCTTTCCGATCAAATGGTGTACCATCCTCTAGGTGTGACAGGCATGTTTTAGCTGTAGGAAGGGTCATGTGCATGTAAGGAGAACACCAGGGATTTTTCCAAATCAGTGCCTCCCCGAACCCCAAACTGGGGAATTTTTAAGCTACGGCTACACGTATGTCCATTAAGATCCTTGGGAAATAGGCAGAGCCCAAACTTTAGATGATTGAAATCTTCAGGGTCAGAAGCGCTCACCATCGGCCTTGCTTAGGTTACATTTTATCTGTCATTGATAGATGATGTCAATAAAAATATCGATTCTTTTTCAGATTATTTCCCCTTATAGGTTATTGCAAAATATTCAGTGTAGTTCCCTGGGCTATACAGTAGTTCCTTGTTGATGATCTATTTTATACATAGCAGTGTGTATGTGTTAATCCCAAACTGTTAATTTATCCCTTCTCCTACCTTTCCCCTTTGGTAATAATAAATTATAAGATTTTATACTTCTCAGAAATGGGGGAGCTGAAAGAGAGGTATCCTTTTCAATGGAAAAGCATTCAAAACAAGATTGAAGCTTCAGCCAAGAGTATTCGATCTACATCCATGGAAATAAATCACTTCATTTATCTAATGTTGACCTGACAAATAAGACAGACGTCTTCACTGAACTTGCTTATAGGAAAGTGATGGAAATATCAAATGTAAGTCTTAAAAACATCTTATTTTACCCGAGCATTATACACTGCTCTATGTTAACTACAGTTTGGCTCACACACCTGTTCATTGAAGTTACAATGTTCTCAATTTCTGTTACTGATCCTCCAGAGTGGACCCCAACAGGAGTCCCCGTGCCCAGTGTCATTGGAGCCAACAGATCAAGACTGAGTTTGGTTCAGAAGCAAAGGAAACATTATTTTGAAAACAGAATGGAGAGGTGAGAACGTGCACTGCCCCACGGGCTGTGGGCTGGGCTGCTGTGTAGGGATCCCGGCAGCGTCAGTGGGAGGGAGGGGATGGAGCTCTCGAGGGCTGGGTTGGCTGCAGCTCGGGCTCTATGCCGCAGAGTTTGCATGGGACCCCGCTAGCTGAGGTGTCGACCCAGCCATTCTGCACTAGGAAATCGGGTCTGAAGTGACGGGTGTGGGACCTCTGCATGCGGAACCCTAGGAACACGTGAAATTAGACAAAGCACAAAGGAAAAACAGGTTAGACTTTATTTTATTGCCCAGATTCTCTTTTTATCTCCCAGGAATTTTTAATGAACGTTGCCGGAGATGAACACCTCCTCTGCTTTTTGTTCCATTCCTCATCCTTGGGGTGTTGAGGGTGCAGACCCCTCTTTTGTAACTGCTTCATGCTGTGGTGGGAGCCCTGATACATGGGGGGAGGGGCAAAATGTCTCCCCACCAGCCTCCAGGTGAGGTTGATTGTCCCAAGGCCTCCTGCCTCACTTCTCGTCCGCCTGAGCACCAGCATTGGAAGTGTTATAGATTCTAATGACCTTTAAGGTCCGGGAAAGAGATGCGCAGAGATGCTGCGGTGGCAGGTTTCACCCCACCCCACATTTGTTCGGCGACCTTAGGCTGACGGATTTTGCCAGCCTAGATGCTCTGACCAGTAGTCTGTGCTTTCTTTAATTAGGTCCCTGAATTAATGTACAAACAGCACCATGTGTGAGAGCCCTGCCTGCACAACTCCCAGACAGTCCAGGGCCAGTGGTGATCCAGGGCCATGAGGTCCACTGAGTCAACGGCCTTTAGAAGTAGCCAGCAGTCCAGCCGGTCATATTGGCCACCATCACCGTGGTGTCTGTAGGGTTTTCTATGGTGAAAGCATGATATACATTTCCCCCGCCAAGCTTATTAGCTCCCCTCTGGGTGCAGTAAGTCCTGCAAGCAGTAGTCTGCTCTTTCGGGGCACAGTCTTGTTGTTTTCTGAGAGAAACTCCAGGTCAAGTGATGGTCACACGAGTCATCTTGGTGGCCCGTTGCCCCCGTTTGTCTCTCTGGAGGTTGGCATTGGAGGGCTTCCTCACTCGAGGTCAGTGTGTCCACAGAGTGACCCCTGCAACTTCAGGGCATGATGCGTGGTTAGGATCACCACGTGGGGTCCTTTTCCCTTAGGAGGGAGCTGGCCTTGTGGGCTGCTGATTTCCATCTTTTTAGATACCCCAGTATCCTGGCCTGATGAGTCGGTGGGCAAAGCCCTTGGTGACCATAGTTTATCATACCTGAAGGGCATTCTTGTGTTGCTCCATTTCAAGTGGTCCCAGTTTTTGCACTAAGGCCCCAAGGGCAATTAACCTTTGACCGGGTATGTAAAGGTCAAAGGGTTTAGCTAAATTAGGGAGTTCCTGGGCAAGGGTCTGAATTGACTGCTCTTTCCATTCTTGAGAGGCTGCTTCTGGATTCTATTCAAAAGGATCATCATCTTTTCATGTCAGTGTTTCATGTAGAGGCCCAGCTATTAGACTGTAGTTAGGGATCCAGATGCAGAAAACCTTGGCCTCCCCAGGAACCCCTAAGCTGTCCTCTAGGTTTAGAAGAGGTAAGGCTGCAAATGGCTTCTTCCCTATCCTGGGATGCGTTTCTCCGAATATCTGTGAGAATGAAGCTCAGGCATGTCACCTTAGCCTGGGATATTTGAGCCTTTTTCTTGGACACCTTCTATCCTTTCTTGGCTAGGTAGTTCAGAGGCGTCTTTAGTAGGCCTGGCGATCAGAATGTCCGCTGCATATTGAAGGAGGGTTCCCTTTCACAGAGGTAGAACTTTTAGGTCTTTAGAGGACATTTCCCCAATGATGGTGTGGGGATTTTTGAACCATTGGGGCAGGACGGCCCAGCATTATTGCTTTGGTTGCATGTTGTGTCCTGCCACTCACAAGCCAAAAATTCTTGTGACTCTGAGATGAATGGAATACAGAAGAAGGCATCATTGAAGTCTAATACAGAATGCCATGGCCTGGTGGATGGTAGAATGACCAGCAGGGTGTAGGAAATAGGAGCTACTGGATGTATATCCTCGGTGGCTTCACTGACTGTCCTGATATCCTTTACCAGGTTTCCAGCAGCCCATGGGGCTCTCGTGGTCAGGCCAATCCCAGGATATGGAGCTCACCTGGGCTGCACCCCCACCCCACAGCCCACGGGGCTCTCGTGGTCAAGTCCCTCCCAGGGTATGGAGCTCACCTGTGCAGCTACCCAGCAGCCCATGGGGCTCTCATAGTCAGGCCCTTCCCAGGATACGGAGCTCCCCTGGGCAGGTAACCCAGCAGGGCTGGAAACACAGGAACTGTGCACATAGCCCACCATGCAGAGAACCCCCAGCTCACCTGTCGCTCACAGCTGACACAGAACACCACAGAGCAGGACTTGAACTAACAAACAGCAGCTCTGACAGGTCTGTGACCCTGGCTATCACTCTGTGCAGCCTCTCTCTGCCTGGTCTTCCAGACACTTCCACTGCAGCCAGGCACCAGACCTCTGTCTCCACCCACCATCGCTCCTCTCCCTGACTCCTGGGTTCCTCTCATTAGTATAGGGTCTTCTTGAAGTTGTTTTCCACTCATGGACCAGATAAAATGAGAAGAAAACAAGCCGCAGCTGCAGCCCCTTGTCTATCCTGACTCTCAAGAGCCCACACCTGTTCCTTGGGCGTGGCCCGTTTAGCAAGGTTCATTTTCTGCAACTGTGAGTCCCTGAGGGGTGAGGATTGGCTGATTTGGGCAGCCTGACGCTGCCTGCCAGCCCTCCCCACGTGTGCCTGGTTGAGGTCAATATAAACACCTCTCCAGTCAGCAAGAGCCCCTGTAGCTGTACCTGACGCCATATTCTCGGCCCCGTCAGCAGTGTCGGGGCTGGGGTGGTGGGAGGGAGTGAGGGGCCGTGGCTTTGTGGGTGGCCCATTGTGAGTGGGGCTCTGCTGGACTTTCTGCAGGAGTTGCCAGGCTGCCACCTGCTAAAGAAGAGGATGTGTCACCCATACCTGCCACTGGAATGTCTCCCCAGGCAGAGGTGAGGAAGTAAAAAAGCAGTGGGGGCCGTGGCAGGAGGGGTATCACAGGTAGGGAAATGGAAAGCTTCCAGAAGAGCATCTGAGGCCAGGACCATCCTGGCTGGCCTGCAGGCACCAAGTCGGCCTGCGTGCTGTCGCTGGTGTGGCTCCACAGCCCTTCCTCTAGGCTTGCAAGTTCTTGTGCATATTCATGTGTTTTACCTGGAAAGGGTGGGAAGAGTTCAGCTGCAGCAGGACTGGGGCTCAGCTCACATTGACTCACAGACGCCTCGACACAGTCCCCCAGCTTTGCAATGAGGTTGCTCCTTGTGGGGCTGACTGCATGGGAGAAGATTTCCCACCTCTGACCAACTTAAGAATCTTTTACCACTGGAGCAAGTGCCCTGATACGATTTTCCTCTGTATAACTGGTGGGTTCTGTTTTTTTCTTTTTTCTTTTTTTTTATTTTTGGTTCAAGGTAGATTTTATTTATTCCTCTTTTTTTTAATTTGGAGATATAAACATGGAAATAATGCATTAAGATAAAGACGTCTATGTGAAGGGAAAAACTTTTTTTGGTTTATTTTATTAAATGTTATTTATTTTTAATTTTTTTAAAATTTATTTATTTCTTTTATACAGCAGGTTCTTATTGGATATCTATTTTATACATATAAGTGTGCACATGTGAATCCCAGTCTCCCAATTCATCCCACCACCACCCTCACATGGCATTACCCCCTTGGTGTCCATATGTTTGTTCTCTACATCTGTGTCTCTATCTCTGCCCTGCAAACCGGTTCATCTGTACCATTTTTCTAGGTTCCACATATATGCATTAACATACAATATTTGTTTTTCTCTTTCTGACTTACTTCACTCTGTATGACAGTCTCTAGATCCATCAAGGTCTCTACAAATGACCCAATTTCATTCCTATGTATGGCTGAGTAATATTCCATTGTATATATGTACCACATCTTTATCCATTCATCTGTCTGTGGGCACTTAGGTTGCTTTCATTACCTGGCTATTGTAAATAGTGCTGCAATGAACATTGTGGTGAATGTGTCTTTTTGATTTATGGTTTTCTCTGGGTATATGCCCAGTAGTGGGATTGCTGGATTATATGGTAATTCTATTTTTAGTTTTTTAAGGAACCTCCATACTGTTCTCCATAGAGACTATATCAATTTACATTCCCAACAATAGTGGAAGAAGGTTCCTTTTCTCCACAGCGTCTCCAGCATTTGTTGTTTGTAGATTTTCTGATGATGCCCATTCTAACAGGTGTGACGTGATACCTCATTGTAGTTTCGATTTCCATTTCTCTAATAATTAGTGATGTTGAGCAGATTTTCATGTGCGTACTGGCCATCTCTATGTCTTCTTGGAAGAAATGTCTATTTAGATCTTCTTCCATTTTTGTATTGGGTTGTTTGTTTTATTAATATTGAGCTGCATGAGCTGTTTATATATATATATTGGAGATTAATTATTTGTCCATTGATTCATTTGCAAATATTTTCTGCCATTCTGAGGGTTGTCTTTTCGTCTTGTTTGTAGTTTCCTTTGCTTTGTAAAAGCTTTTACATTTCATTAGGTCCCATCTGTTTAGTTTTCTTTTTTATTTCATTACTACAGGAGGTGGATCAAAAAAGATCTTGCTGTGATTTACGTCAGAGTATCCTTCGTAAGTTTTCCTCTCAGAGTTTTATACTGTCCCGTCTTACATTAAGGTCTCTAATCCATTTTGAATATATTTTTATGTATGGTGTTGGGGAGTGTTCTAATTTCATTCTTTTACATGTAGCTGTCCATATTTCCCAGCACCAATGATTGAAGAGACTGTCTTATCTCCATTGTATAGTCTTGCCTCCTTTGTCATAGATTAGTTGACCATAGGTGTGTAGGTTTATCCCTGGGCATTCTTTTTTTTTTTCCTTTTACACGTTTATTGGAGTATAATTGTTTTACAATGGAGTGTTAGTTTCTGCTGTATAACAAAGTGAATCAGCTATACATATACAAATATCACCAGATCCCCTCCCTCTTGCATCTCCCTCCCACACTCCATATCCCACCCCTTTATGTGGTCACAAAGCACCGAGCTGATCTCCCTGTTCTATGTGGCTGCTTTCCAGTAGCTATCAGTGTTACATTTGGTAATGTATTTATGTCCATGCCACTCTGTCACTTCGTCTCAGCTTACCCATCCCCCTTCCAGTGTCCTCAAGTCCTTTCTCTACGTCTGTGTCCTTAATCCTGTCCTGCCACTAGGTTCTTCAAAATCTATTTTTTTCTTCATTAGATTCCGTATATCTCTGTTAACATACAGTATTTGTTTTTCCCTTTCTGACTTACTTCACTTTGTAGGACAGATTCTAAGTCCATCCACCTCAGTACAAATAACTCAGTTTTGCTTCTTTTTATGGCTGAGTAATATTCCATTGTATATATGTGCCAGATCTTCTTTATCCATTCATCTGTCGATGGACACTTAGGTTGCTTCTATGTCCTGGCTATTGTAAATAGAGCTGCAATGAACATTTTTGTACATAACTCTTTTTGAATTATGGTTTTCGCAAGGCAAATGCCCAGTAGTTGGATTGTTGTGTCGTATGGTACCTCTATTGTTAGCTATTTAGAGGAACCTCCGGAGTGTTCTCCCTAGTGCCCATATCAATTTACATTCCCACCCACAGTGCAAGTGTGTTCCCTTTTCTCCAATAAAGGCCTCTCCAGCATTTATTGTTTTGTAGATTTTTTTGGATGATTGCCACTCTGACTGCTGTGCGGTGATACCTCACGGTAGTTTTGATTTGCATTTCTCTAATGATTAGTGATGTTCAGCATCCTTTCATGTGTTTCTTGGTAATCTGTATATCTTCTTTGGAGAAATGTCTATTTAAGTCTTCTGCCCGTTTTTGGATTGGGTTGTTTGTTTTTGTGATATTGAGCTACATGTGGTGCTTGTAAAGTTTGGAGATTAATCCTTTGTCAATTGCTTCATTTGAAAATATTTTCTCCCATTCTGAGGGTTGTTTCTGCATCTTGTTTATGTTTTCCTATACTGTGTAAAAGCTTTTAAGTTTCATTAGGTCCCATTTGTTGATTTCTGTTTTTATTTCCATTTCTCTAGGAGGTGAGTCAAAAAGGATCTTGCTGTGATTTATGTCATAGAGTGTTCTGCCTATGGTTTCCTCTAAGTGTTTTATAGTGTCTGGTCTTCTATTTAGATCTCTAATCCATTTAGAGTTTATTTTTGTGTATGGTGTTATGGAGTGTTCTAATTTCATTCTTTTATGTGTAGGGGTCCAGTTTTCCCAGCACCAATTACTGAAGAGACTGTCTTTTCTCCATTGTATATCCTTAGCTCCTTTGTCATAGATGAGATAGCCATAGGTATCTAGGTTTATCTCTGGGCTTTCTGTCCTGTTCCATTGATCTGTGTTTATGCCAATCTACATACACTTGATTCCATTATGGAGACTTATAAATACATAGGTTTCAAGATTATTACCAGTCAGATATATTCCTCTTCAGTGAATAGGGTGTTTTGTGTCCAGTTCATTGAGAAAGGAGTAGGTCTTGTCTATTACATATTTGGTATATGGAATGGTATCTGTGCTAATTTCAAACTCTGCTTTTACACATCACCCCACGTCACCTTTCCCCTTAAGGAGGCATAAGTGTGTTTTCTAAATGTGTAACTCTGTTCTCTTTTGTAATTCAGTTCATGTGTAGCCATGTTTACATTCCCTCTATAAGTGATATATTACAATAAGTTTCTTTTTCTTTGAGGCTCATTTCACTTAGCATCATCATACCTAAAGCCACTCATTATGCTGCTATTGGCCTTATGACATTGATTTTATGTCTGAGTGACATTCCATTGTATATAAGTACCACAACATCTATATCAATTTTTTTCCTTTCCTGGGATATTTAAAGTGTACCAAAGTCGAGGTTCTTGTAAACAGAGCAGCCCTAAACTTTGGGCTGGCTGTGTGTTGTGGATTTTTAGTTTTCCCAAAATACACGCCCATGAGTGGAAGTGTGCTATGCTCTGTAGCTCTGTTTTAGAAAACAACATACAGTTCTCCAGAGAGGCTGTTGGCAATTTACATCCTCTCCATCGGTGTAACCAGGCTCCCTTTTCTCCATGGCCTGTCCTGCATTTGTGGTTTTTACACTGTTTGTGGATGGCCCTTTTGACTGGAGGTAAGGGACACTTCTATGTGGTGTGGATTTTCAATGCCTGATGGCTTGCTTGGCCAAAAAGGGCGTATGCATTTTTTCCCAATTATATTCAAGAAAATACACATAATCCCTTTTCGGTCAAGGGCAACATTGTTGAAGTTCTGTCGCTTTTCATGTGCTTTAAAGATGACTCCAGTGTACCTCTTGAAATCTGTTTCCTTCAATTCTGCCTTGCATTCAAATCCTCTTCACTGCCTTACCTCAATATATTTCTGGATGATAGTTGTCCTTTAAAACTCTGCAAGTTTGTGAATTGCTGTGTCCCTGAGCTCCATTTTTCAACTCGCCTATTTGTGAGCTGGCTGCAATACCGCAGGATGGCTTTAGGGCCTAGTCTGGTTCCAGGGCTTCAGGCTGAGCCTTTGGTTAATTCTTCTTCCTGATGGGAAACTAGAGTGACATGTGCCCATCCAAACACCTACAGCTAATCTCTCATTTGTTTCCCCTCTTCCTTTTCATCCTCTGCACAATTTGCAAACTGTGCATACAGGAGGGTAAAGGCGCTGACATTCCAAGTGAGGAGATTTTTAGTAATGCAGATGGAATGGTGAAGCCGAGCACGACGAAAGGAAAAATGAGGTACCTTTTAGAAAACTTTCCCAATCGCACAGTGTACCATCCACTGGGTGTCCCATGCATGTTTTAACTGTAGGAAGATTCCCTTAAACCTGGAGAGTTGGCACCACTAGAATGGGTAGCACACAGTATTGCTCTAAGTGGTGTTCTTTTGCTCACACAACCTCAGCAAACTTGTCAGCCCCAAGTGTCCAGTCTTATGTCTCATCCAGCTGTGGGTGTAAAGGTGGTCAATCCAGGTGGGATCACAGGCCCTGAACGTAATTTTTAAGGCTTTCTCTCTGTTTCGCTGTTTTTGCATTTTGCTTTTGAAACTTAATTTTATAAGGGGGTTTAGTTGAATTTCAGTGCTGTGTTCATGCCATTATACACACATATGATACCTTTATGGAGACATGAGAATACATATGTTTTAAAATTCTAGAGTCAGATATATTCCTCTGCAATGAATAGGGGGCGTTAAGTCCAGTTCATTGTTCCGGCAGTAGGTGTTGTCTATTACATACTTGGTTTATGTAACAGTATCTGTGCTAATTTAGAACTGTGGTTTTAGGCATCACCCCAGCTCGCCTTTCCCCTTAAGCAGGCAGAAGATTGTTTTCTAAATGTATGACTCTATTGTGTTTGAAATTCAGTTCATGTTTACATTCACACTATGAGTGATATCTTATGATAAGATTTGTTATTCTGTTATCTTTCCTAACTCAGTTCATGTGTAGCCATGTTTACAGGATTTTCATAAGTGATATCTTATGATAAGTTTCTTTTTCAGTGTGACTTATTTCACTTAGAATCATCGTACGTGAATCCACTCATTTTGCTGCTACTTGCCTTATGACATTGATTTCATGGCTAACGGATATTACATCGTACGTAAGTACCACAGTTTCTTGAAATATTTTTGTCTTTCCTGGGATATATAAGGTGTACCCACGATGAGGTTCTTGTAAGCAGTGCAGCCTTAAATTTTGGCATGCCTGTGTCTTATTGATTTTCAGTTTTCCAAAGATATATTCCTTAGACTGGAACACCCCATTGCTCTGTAGCTCTGTTGTTTATTTGTTTTAGGGAACACAATGCACTCCTCCAGAGAGGCAGTTAGCAATTTACATGCCACCCATTAGCCTAAAAAAGCTCCCTGTTCTCCAGGACCTGTCTTGCCTTTCTGGTTTTTACACATTTTGTGGATGTCCCTTTTGACCGGTGGGAACTGAAACTTATTTGTAGTGCAGATTTGCATTGCCCGCTTGCTTGCTTGGCCAAAAAGGGCGTATGCGTTTTCTCCTGAATATATTCAGGAGAAAACGCATACGCCCTTTTTGGCCAAGTGCACCATTGTCCAAGTTGTGCCCCTCTTCCTGTGCTTTACACGCGATTCCAAGGTACCTCTTGAAATCTGTTTCCTGCTATTTTGCCTCGCTTTCAAGTCCGCCTCGTTGACTTCCCTCAACAGATTTTTGGACGATAGTTGTCCTTTATCACTCTGCCAGTTTGTGAATTGCTGTGCCCCTGAGCTCCATTTCTCAACTCGTTTTTTGTGAGCTGAACGCAAGTCCAAAATTTTGGATCATGTCCTATACTGGTTCCCGGTGGGTGGCTGAGACTTTGGTTAATTCTTCTTCCTGCCGGGAAATTAGAGTGACATGTGCCCGTCCAAATGCCTAACAGCTACTCTCTCATGGGTTCTCCCTCGTCCCTTCCATCCTCTGCCAAATTGGGAACCTGTGCAAACCAGGAGGTTAAAGGGCCTGTCTCTCCAAGTTGGGAGATTGATAGTAAGGCAGTTGGAAAGTCAAACTGGAGCACCAGGAGAGGGACTATTCGTTGAGTTTTAGAAACCTTTCGTATTCACAGTGTGTCCATTCTCTAGGTTTCCTGTACATGTTATAGCTGTAGTAATATTCCCTTGAACCTGGAGAGTTGGGACCCATGGAATGGGGGCCATGCATTATTGCTTGAAAGGGTCTGCATTTGCTCACCCAATCTCACCAATCCTCTCAGTCCCAAGTGTCCAGCCTTATGCCACATCCAGCTGTCATTGTAGATAGGGTCTTTCCAGGTTTCCTCAGACACCCTGAAGGAATTGTAAAGAATTTCCCTGTTTTTTGGTTTTGCTTTTGAAATTCCTTTTTATAGTGGGTTTGAGCTGATTCTCACTGCCATGTTTATGCCACTCTAGACACACTTGATTCCCTTATGGAGTCATATCAATACATAGGTTTTAAGATTCTTACTAGTCAGATATATTCCTCTGCGGGAAATATGGGGTTTTGAGTCTCTTTCACTGAGGAAGGTGTAGGTCTTGTCTATTCCAAAGTTGGTTTTTGGAACGGTCCCTGTGCTTATATCAAACTCTGGTTTTATGCATCACCCCACCTCTCCATCCCCTTTATGCAGGCATAAGAGTGTTTTCTAAATGTGAGACTCTGTTCTCTTTCCTAACTCAGTTCACGTGTAGCCATGTTTACAGGATCTTCATAAGTGATATCTTATGATAAGTTTCTTTTTCTGTGTGACTTATTTCACTTAGAATCATCGTACCTGAATCCACTCACTTTGCTGCTACTGGTCTTATGACATTGATTTCATGGCTGAGGGATATTCCATCGTACGTAAGTACCACAATGTTTTGAACCATTTTTATATTTCCTGGGATATTTAAGGTGTACCCAAGTTTAGGTTCTTGTAGTCAGTGCAGCCCTAAATTTGGAGGTGGCACTTTCTTAGTGATTTTCAGTTTTGACAAGGTATATTCCCTAGACTGGAAGTGGCCTTGGCTCTGTAGCTCTGTTGTTTACTTGTTTTAGGGAACACAATGCACTCCTCCAGTGAGGCAGTTGGCAATTGACATCCCGCCCATCAGCATGACAAGGCTCCCTGTTCTCCAGGACCTGTCTTGCCTTTCTGGTTTTTACACATTTTGTGGATGTCCCTTTTGACCGGTGGGAAGTGATACTTCTTTGTAGTGCAGATTTGCATTGCCCACTTGCTTGCTTGGCCAAAAAGGGCGTATGCTTTTTCTCCTGAATATATTCAGGAGAAAACGCATACGCCCTTTTTGGCCAAGTGCACCATTGTCCAAGTTGTGCCCCTCTTCCTGTGCTTTACAGGCGATTCCAAGGTACCTCTTGAAATCTGTTTCCTGCTATTTTGCCTCACTTTCAAGTCCGCCTCGTTGACTTCCCTCAACAGATTTTTGGACGATAGTTGTCCTTTATCACTCTGCCAGTTTGTGAATTGCTGTGCCCCTGAGCTCCATTTCTCAACTCGTTTTTTGTGAGCTGAACGCAAGTCCAAAATTTTGGATCCTGTCCTATACTGGTTCCCGGTGGGTGGCTGAGACTTTGGTTAATTCTTCTTCCTGCCGGGAAATTAGAGTGACATGTGCCCGTCCAAATGCCTAACAGCTACTCTCTCATGGGTTCTCCCTCGTCCCTTCCATCCTCTGCCAAATTGGGAACCTGTGCAAACCAGGAGGTTAAAGGGCCTGTCTCTCCAAGTTGGGAGATTGATAGTAAGGCAGTTGGAAAGTCAAACTGGAGCACCAGGAGAGGGACTATTCGTTGAGTTTTAGAAACCTTTCGTATTCACAGTGTGTCCATTCTCTAGGTTTCCTGTACATGTTATAGCTGTAGTAATATTCCCTTGAACCTGGAGAGTTGGGACCCATGGAATGGGGGCCATGCATTATTGCTTGAAAGGGTCTGCATTTGCTCACCCAATCTCACCAATCCTCTCAGTCCCAAGTGTCCAGCCTTATGCCACATCCAGCTGTCATTGTAGATAGGGTCTTTCCAGGTTTCCTCAGACACCCTGAAGGAATTGTAAAGAATTTCCCTGTTTTTTCGTTTTGCTTTTGAAATTCCTTTTTATAGTGGGTTTGAGCTGATTCTCGCTGCCATGTTTATGCCACTCTAGACACACTTGATTCCCTTGTGGAGTCATATCAATACATAGGTTTTAAGATTCTTACTAGTCAGATATATTCCTCTGTGGGAAATATGGGGTTTTGAGTCTCTTTCACTGAGGAAGGTGTAGGTCTTATCTATTCCAAAGTTGGTTTTTGGAACGGTCCCTGTGCTTATATCAAACTCTGGTTTTATGCATCACCCCACGTCTCCATCCCCTTTATGCAGTCATAAGAGTGTTTTCTAAATGTGAGACTCTGTTCTCTTTCCTAACTCAGTTCACGTGTAGCCATGTTTACAGGATCTTCATAAGTGATATCTTATGATAAGTTTGATTTTCTGTGTGACTTATTTCACTTAGAATCATCGTACCTGAATCCACTCACTTTGCTGCTTCTGGTCTTATGACATTGATTTCATCGCTGAGGGATATTCCATCGTACTTAAGTACCACAATGTTTTGAACCATTTTTATATTTCCTGGGATATTTAAGGTGTACCCAAGTTGAGGTTCTTGTAGCCAGTGCAGCCCTAAATTTGGAGGTGGCACTTTCTTATTGATTTTCAGTTTTCACAAGGTATATTCCCTAGACTGGATGTGGCCTTGGCTCTGTAGCTCTGTTGTTTACTTGTTTTAGGGAACACAATGCACTCCTCCAGTGAGGCAGTTGGCAATTGACATCCCGCCCATCAGCATGACAAGGCTCCCCGTTCTCCAGGGCCTGTCTTGCCTTTCTGGTTTTTACACATTTTGTGGATGTCCCTTTTGACCGGTGGGAAGTGATACTTCTTTGTAGTGCAGATTTGCATTGCCCACTTGCTTGCTTGGCCAAAAAGGGCGTATGCTTTTTCTCCTGAATATATTCAGGAGAAAACGCATACGCCCTTTTTGGCCAAGTGCACCATTGTCCAAGTTGTGCCCCTCTTCCTGTGCTTTACAGGCGATTCCAAGGTACCTCTTGAAATCTGTTTCCTGCTATTTTGCCTCGCTTTCAAGTCCGCCTCGTTGACTTCCCTCAACAGATTTTTGGACGATAGTTGTCCTTTATCACTCTGCCAGTTTGTGAATTGCTGTGCCCCTGAGCTCCATTTCTCAACTCGTTTTTTGTGAGCTGAACGCAAGTCCAAAATTTTGGATCATGTCCTATACTGGTTCCCGGTGGGTGGATGAGACTTTGGTTAATTCTTCTTCCTGCCGGGAAATTAGAGTGACATGTGCCCGTCCAAATGCCTAACAGCTACTCTCTCATGGGTTCTCCCTCGTCCCTTCCATCCTCTGGCAAATTGGGAACCTGTGCAAACCAGGAGGTTAAAGGGCCTGTCTCTCCAAGTTGGGAGATTGATAGTAAGGCAGTTGGAAAGTCAAACTGGAGCACCAGGAGAGGGACTATTCGTTGAGTTTTAGAAACCTTTCGTATTCACAGTGTGTCCATTCTCTAGGTTTCCTGTACATGTTATAGCTGTAGTAATATTCCCTTGAACCTGGAGAGTTGGGACCCATGGAATGGGGGCCATGCATTATTGCTTGAAAGGGTCTGCATTTGCTCACCCAATCTCACCAATCCTCTCAGTCCCAAGTGTCCAGCCTTATGCCACATCCAGCTGTCATTGTAGATAGGGTCTTTCCAGGTTTCCTCAGACACCCTGAAGGAATTGTAAAGAATTTCCCTGTTTTTTGGTTTTGCTTTTGAAATTCCTTTTTATAGTGGGTTTGAGCTGATTCTCGCTGCCATGTTTATGCCACTCTAGACACACTTGATTCCCTTATGGAGTCATATCAATACATAGGTTTTAAGATTCTTACTAGTCAGATATATTCCTCTGCGGGAAATATGGGGTTTTGAGTCTCTTTCACTGAGGAAGGTGTCGGTCTTGTCAATTCCAAAGTTGGTTTTTGAAACGGTCCCTGTGCTTATATCAAACTCTGGTTTTATGCATCACCCCACCTCTCCTTCCCCTTTATGCAGGCATAAGAGTGTTTTCTAAATGTGAGACTCTGTTCTCTTTCCTAACTCAGTTCACGTGTAGCCATGTTTACAGGATCTTCATAAGTGATATCTTATGATAAGTTTCTTTTTCTGTGTGACTTATTTCACTTAGAATCATCGTACCTGAATCCACTCACTTTGCTGCTACTGGTCTTATGACATTGATTTCATGGCTGAGGGATATTCCATCGTACGTAAGTACCACAATGTTTTGAACCATTTTTATATTTCCTGGGATATTTAAGGTGTACCCAAGTTGAGGTTCTTGTAGCCAGTGCAGCCCTAAATTTGGAGGTGGCTCTTTCTTATTGATTTTCAGTTTTCCCCAGGTATATTCCCTAGACTGGAAGTGGCCTTGGCTCTGTAGCTCTGTTGTTTAGTTGTTTTAGGGAACACAATGCACTCCTCCAGTGAGGCAGTTGGCAATTTACATCCCGCCCATCAGCATAACAAGGCTCCCTGTTCTCCAGGGCCTGTCTTGCCTTTCTGGTTTTTACACATTTTGTGGATGTCCCTTTTGACCGGTGGGAAGTGATACTTCTTTGTAGTGCAGATTTGCATTGCCCGCTTGCTTGCTTGGCCAAAAAGGGCGTATGCGTTTTCTCCTGAATATATTCAGGAGAAAACGCATACGCCCTTTTTGGCCAAGTGCACCATTGTCCAAGTTGTGCCCCTCTTCCTGTGCTTTACAGGCGATTCCAGCGTACCTCTTGAAATCTGTTTCCTGCTATTTTGCCTCACTTTCAAGTCCGCCTCGTTGACTTCCCTCAACAGATTTTTGGACGATAGTTGTCCTTTATCACTCTGCCAGTTTGTGAATTGCTGTGCCCCTGAGCTCCATTTCTCAACTCGTTTTTTGTGAGCTGAACGCAAGTCCAAAATTTTGGATTATGTCCTATACTGGTTCCCGGTGGGTGGCTGAGACTTTGGTTAATTCTTCTTCCTGCCGGGAAATTAGAGTGACATGTGCCCGTCCAAATGCCTAACAGCTACTCTCTCATGGGTTCTCCCTCGTCCCTTCCATCCTCTGCCAAATTGGGAACCTGTGCAAACCAGGAGGTTAAAGGGCCTGTCTCTCCAAGTTGGGAGATTGATAGTAAGGCAGTTGGAAAGTCAAACTGGAGCACCAGGAGAGGGACTATTCGTTGAGTTTTAGAAACCTTTCGTATTCACTGTGTGTCCATTCTCTAGGTTTCCTGTACATGTTATAGCTGTAGTAATATTCCCTTGAACCTGGAGAGTTGGGACCCATGGAATGGGGGCCATGCATTATTGCTTGAAAGGGTCTGCATTTGCTCACCCAATCTCACCAATCCTCTCAGTCCCAAGTGTCCAGCCTTATGCCACATCCAGCTGTCATTGTAGATACGGTCTTTCCAGGTTTCCTCAGACACCCTGAAGGAATTGTAAAGAATTTCCCTGTTTTTTGGTTTTGCTTTTGAAATTCCTTTTTATAGTGGGTTTGAGCTGATTCTCGCTGCCATGTTTATGCCACTCTAGACACACTTGATTCCCTTATGGAGTCATATCAATACATAGGTTTTAAGATTCTTACTAGTCAGATATATTCCTCTGTGGGATATATGGGGTTTTGAGTCTCTTTCACTGAGGAAGGTGTCGGTCTTGTCAATTCCAAAGTTGGTTTTTGAAACGGTCCCTGTGCTTATATCAAACTCTGGTTTTATGCATCACCCCACCTCTCCTTCCCCTTTATGCAGGCATAAGAGTGTTTTCTAAATGTGAGACTCTGTTCTCTTTCCTAACTCAGTTCACGTGTAGCCATGTTTACAGGATGTTCATAAGTGATATCTTATGATAAGTTTCTTTTTCTGTGTGACTTATTTCACTTAGAATCATCGTAACTGAATCCACTCACTTTGCTGCTACTGGTCTTATGACATTGATTTCATGGCTGAGGGATATTCCATCGTACGTAAGTACCACAATGTTTTGAACCATTTTTATATTTCCTGGGATATTTAAGGTGTACCCAAGTTGAGGTTCTTGTAGCCAGTGCAGCCCTAAATTTGGAGGTGGCTCTTTCTTATTGATTTTCAGTTTTCCCCAGGTATATTCCCTAGACTGGAAGTGGCCTTGGCTCTGTAGCTCTGTTGTTTACTTGTTTTAGGGAACACAATGCACTCCTCCAGTGAGGCAGTTGGCAATTTACATCCCGCCCATCAGCATAACAAGGCTCCCAGTTCTCCAGGGCCTGTCTTGCCTTTCTGGTTTTTACACATTTTGTGGATGTCCCTTTTGACCGGTGGGAAGTGATACTTCTTTGTAGTGCAGATTTGCATTGCCCGCTTGCTTGCTTGGCCAAAAAGGGCGTATGCGTTTTCTCCTGAATATATTCAGGAGAAAACGCATACGCCCTTTTTGGCCAAGTGCACCATTGTCCAAGTTGTGCCTCTCTTCCTGTGCTTTACAGGCGATTCCAAGGTACCTCTTGAAATCTGTTTCCTGCTATTTTGCCTCGCTTTCAAGTCCGCCTCGTTGACTTCCCTCAACAGATTTTTGGACGATAGTTGTCCTTTATCACTCTGCCAGTTTGTGAATTGCTGTGCCCCTGAGCTCCATTTCTCAACTCGTTTTTTGTGAGCTGAACGCAAGTCCAAAATTTTGGATCATGTCCTATACTGGTTCCCGGTGGGTGGATGAGACTTTGGTTAATTCTTCTTCCTGCCGGGAAATTAGAGTGACATGTGCCCGTCCAAATGCCTAACAGCTACTCTCTCATGGGTTCTCCCTCGTCCCTTCCATCCTCTGGCAAATTGGGAACCTGTGCAAACCAGGAGGTTAAAGGGCCTGTCTCTCCAAGTTGGGAGATTGATAGTAAGGCAGTTGGAAAGTCAAACTGGAGCACCAGGAGAGGGACTATTCGTTGAGTTTTAGAAACCTTTCGTATTCACAGTGTGTCCATTCTCTAGGTTTCCTGTACATGTTATAGCTGTAGTAATATTCCCTTGAACCTGGAGAGTTGGGACCCATGGAATGGGGGCCATGCATTATTGCTTGAAAGGGTCTGCATTTGCTCACCCAATCTCACCAATCCTCTCAGTCCCAAGTGTCCAGCCTTATGCCACATCCAGCTGTCATTGTAGATAGGGTCTTTCCAGGTTTCCTCAGACACCCTGAAGGAATTGTAAAGAATTTCCCTGTTTTTTGGTTTTGCTTTTGAAATTCCTTTTTATAGTGGGTTTGAGCTGATTCTCGCTGCCATGTTTATGCCACTCTAGACACACTTGATTCCCTTATGGAGTCATATCAATACATAGGTTTTAAGATTCTTACTAGTCAGATATATTCCTCTGCGGGAAATATGGGGTTTTGAGTCTCTTTCACTGAGGAAGGTGTCGGTCTTGTCAATTCCAAAGTTGGTTTTTGAAACGGTCCCTGTGCTTATATCAAACTCTGGTTTTATGCATCACCCCACCTCTCCTTCCCCTTTATGCAGGCATAAGAGTGTTTTCTAAATGTGAGACTCTGTTCTCTTTCCTAACTCAGTTCACGTGTAGCCATGTTTACAGGATCTTCATAAGTGATATCTTATGATAAGTTTCTTTTTCTGTGTGACTTATTTCACTTAGAATCATCGTACCTGAATCCACTCACTTTGCTGCTACTGGTCTTATGACATTGATTTCATGGCTGAGGGATATTCCATCGTACGTAAGTACCACAATGTTTTGAACCATTTTTATATTTCCTGGGATATTTAAGGTGTACCCAAGTTGAGGTTCTTGTAGCCAGTGCAGCCCTAAATTTGGAGGTGGCTCTTTCTTATTGATTTTCAGTTTTCCCCAGGTATATTCCCTAGACTGGAAGTGGCCTTGGCTCTGTAGCTCTGTTGTTTAGTTGTTTTAGGGAACACAATGCACTCCTCCAGTGAGGCAGTTGGCAATTTACATCCCGCCCATCAGCATAACAAGGCTCCCTGTTCTCCAGGGCCTGTCTTGCCTTTCTGGTTTTTACACATTTTGTGGATGTCCCTTTTGACCGGTGGGAAGTGATACTTCTTTGTAGTGCAGATTTGCATTGCCCGCTTGCTTGCTTGGCCAAAAAGGGCGTATGCGTTTTCTCCTGAATATATTCAGGAGAAAACGCATACGCCCTTTTTGGCCAAGTGCACCATTGTCCAAGTTGTGCCCCTCTTCCTGTGCTTTACAGGCGATTCCAGCGTACCTCTTGAAATCTGTTTCCTGCTATTTTGCCTCACTTTCAAGTCCGCCTCGTTGACTTCCCTCAACAGATTTTTGGACGATAGTTGTCCTTTATCACTCTGCCAGTTTGTGAATTGCTGTGCCCCTGAGCTCCATTTCTCAACTCGTTTTTTGTGAGCTGAACGCAAGTCCAAAATTTTGGATTATGTCCTATACTGGTTCCCGGTGGGTGGCTGAGACTTTGGTTAATTCTTCTTCCTGCCGGGAAATTAGAGTGACATGTGCCCGTCCAAATGCCTAACAGCTACTCTCTCATGGGTTCTCCCTCGTCCCTTCCATCCTCTGCCAAATTGGGAACCTGTGCAAACCAGGAGGTTAAAGGGCCTGTCTCTCCAAGTTGGGAGATTGATAGTAAGGCAGTTGGAAAGTCAAACTGGAGCACCAGGAGAGGGACTATTCGTTGAGTTTTAGAAACCTTTCGTATTCACTGTGTGTCCATTCTCTAGGTTTCCTGTACATGTTATAGCTGTAGTAATATTCCCTTGAACCTGGAGAGTTGGGACCCATGGAATGGGGGCCATGCATTATTGCTTGAAAGGGTCTGCATTTGCTCACCCAATCTCACCAATCCTCTCAGTCCCAAGTGTCCAGCCTTATGCCACATCCAGCTGTCATTGTAGATACGGTCTTTCCAGGTTTCCTCAGACACCCTGAAGGAATTGTAAAGAATTTCCCTGTTTTTTGGTTTTGCTTTTGAAATTCCTTTTTATAGTGGGTTTGAGCTGATTCTCGCTGCCATGTTTATGCCACTCTAGACACACTTGATTCCCTTATGGAGTCATATCAATACATAGGTTTTAAGATTCTTACTAGTCAGATATATTCCTCTGTGGGATATATGGGGTTTTGAGTCTCTTTCACTGAGGAAGGTGTCGGTCTTGTCAATTCCAAAGTTGGTTTTTGAAACGGTCCCTGTGCTTATATCAAACTCTGGTTTTATGCATCACCCCACCTCTCCTTCCCCTTTATGCAGGCATAAGAGTGTTTTCTAAATGTGAGACTCTGTTCTCTTTCCTAACTCAGTTCACGTGTAGCCATGTTTACAGGATGTTCATAAGTGATATCTTATGATAAGTTTCTTTTTCTGTGTGACTTATTTCACTTAGAATCATCGTAACTGAATCCACTCACTTTGCTGCTACTGGTCTTATGACATTGATTTCATGGCTGAGGGATATTCCATCGTACGTAAGTACCACAATGTTTTGAACCATTTTTATATTTCCTGGGATATTTAAGGTGTACCCAAGTTGAGGTTCTTGTAGCCAGTGCAGCCCTAAATTTGGAGGTGGCTCTTTCTTATTGATTTTCAGTTTTCCCCAGGTATATTCCCTAGACTGGAAGTGGCCTTGGCTCTGTAGCTCTGTTGTTTACTTGTTTTAGGGAACACAATGCACTCCTCCAGTGAGGCAGTTGGCAATTTACATCCCGCCCATCAGCATAACAAGGCTCCCAGTTCTCCAGGGCCTGTCTTGCCTTTCTGGTTTTTACACATTTTGTGGATGTCCCTTTTGACCGGTGGGAAGTGATACTTCTTTGTAGTGCAGATTTGCATTGCCCGCTTGCTTGCTTGGCCAAAAAGGGCGTATGCGTTTTCTCCTGAATATATTCAGGAGAAAACGCATACGCCCTTTTTGGCCAAGTGCACCATTGTCCAAGTTGTGCCTCTCTTCCTGTGCTTTACAGGCGATTCCAAGGTACCTCTTGAAATCTGTTTCCTGCTATTTTGCCTCGCTTTCAAGTCCGCCTCGTTGACTTCCCTCAACAGATTTTTGGACGATAGTTGTCCTTTATCACTCTGCCAGTTTGTGAATTGCTCTGCCGCTGAGCTCCATTTCTCAACTCGTTTTTTGTGAGCTGAACGCAAGTCCATAATTTTGGATCATGTCCTATACGGGTTCCCGGTGGGTGGCTGAGACTTTGGTTAATTCTTCTTCCTGCCGGGAAATTAGAGTGACATGTGCCCGTCCAAATGCCTAACAGCTACTCTCTCATGGGTTCTCCCTCGTCCCTTCCATCCTCTGGCAAATTGGGAACCTGTGCAAACCAGGAGGTTAAAGGGCCTGTCTCTCCAAGTTGGGAGATTGATAGTAAGGCAGTTGGAAAGTCAAACTGGAGCACCAGGAGAGGGACTATTCGTTGAGTTTTAGAAACCTTTCGTATTCACAGTGTGTCCATTCTCTAGGTTTCCTGTACATGTTATAGCTGTAGTAATATTCCCTTGAACCTGGAGAGTTGGGACCCATGGAATGGGGGCCATGCATTATTGCTTGAAAGGGTCTGCATTTGCTCACCCAATCTCACCAATCCTCTCAGTCCCAAGTGTCCAGCCTTATGCCACATCCAGCTGTCATTGTAGATAGGGTCTTTCCAGGTTTCCTCAGACACCCTGAAGGAATTGTAAAGAATTTCCCTGTTTTTTGGTTTTGCTTTTGAAATTCCTTTTTATAGTGGGTTTGAGCTGATTCTCGCTGCCATGTTTATGCCACTCTACACACACTTGATTCCCTTATGGAGTCATATCAATACATAGGTTTTAAGATTCTTACTAGTCAGATATATTCCTCTGCGGGAAATATGGGGTTTTGAGTCTCTTTCACTGAGGAAGGTGTAGGTCTTGTCTATTCCAAAGTTGGTTTTTGGAACGGTCCCTGTGCTTATATCAAACTCTGGTTTTATGCATCACCCCACCTCTCCATCCCCTTTATGCAGGCATAAGAGTGTTTTCTAAATGTGAGACTCTGTTCTCTTTCCTAACTCAGTTCACGTGTAGCCATGTTTACAGGATCTTCATAAGTGATATCTTATGATAAGTTTCTTTTTCTGTGTGACTTATTTCACTTAGAATCATCGTACCTGAATCCACTCCCTTTGCTTCTACTGGTCTTATGACATTGATTTCATCGCTGAGGGATATTCCATCGTACGTAAGTACCACAATGTTTTGAACCATTTTTATATTTCCTGGGATATTTAAGGTGTACCCAAGTTGAGGTTCTTGTAGTCAGTGCAGCCTTAAATTTGGAGGTGGCTCTTTCTTATTGATTTTCAGTTTTTCCCAGGTATATTCCCTAGACTGGAAGTGGCCTTGGCTCTGTAGCTCTGTTGTTTACTTGTTTTAGGGAACACAATGCACTCCTCCAGTGAGGCAGTTGGCAGTTTACATCCCGCCCATCAGCATAACAAGGCTCCCAGTTCTCCAGGGCCTGTCTTGCCATTCTGGTTTTTACACATTTTGTGGATGTCCCTTTTGACCGGTGGGAAGTGATACTTCTTTGTAGTGCAGATTTGCATTGCCCGCTTGCTTGCTTGGCCAAAAAGGGCGTATGCGTTTTCTCCTGAATATATTCAGGAGAAAACGCATACGCCCTTTTTGGCCAAGTGCACCATTGTCCAAGTTGTGCCCCTCTTCCTGTGCTTTACAGGCGATTCCAACGTACCTCTTGAAATCTGTTTCCTGCTATTTTGCCTCGCTTTCAAGTCCGCCTCGTTGACTTCCCTCAACAGATTTTTGGACGATAGTTGTCCTTTATCACTCTGCCAGTTTGTGAATTGCTGTGCCCCTGAGCTCCATTTCTCAACTCGTTTTTTGTGAGCTGAACGCAAGTCCAAAATTTTGGATCATGTCCTATACTGGTTCCCGGTGGGTGGCTGAGACTTTGGTTAATTCTTCTTCCTGCCGGGAAATTAGAGTGACATGTGCCCGTCCAAATGCCTAACAGCTACTCTCTCATGGGTTCTCCCTCGTCCCTTCCATCCTCTGCCAAATTGGGAACCTGTGCAAACCAGGAGGTTAAAGGGCCTGTCTCTCCAAGTTGTGAGATTGATAGTAAGGCAGTTGGAAAGTCAAACTGGAGCACCAGGAGAGGGACTATTCGTTGAGTTTTAGAAACCTTTCGTATTCACAGTGTGTCCATTCTCTAGGTTTCCTGTACATGTTATAGCTGTAGTAATATTCCCTTGAACCTGGAGAGTTGGGACCCATGGAATGGGGGCCATGCATTATTGCTTGAAAGGGTCTGCATTTGCTCACCCAATCTCACCAATCCTCTCAGTCCCAAGTGTCCAGCCTTATGCCACATCCAGCTGTCATTGTAGATAGGGTCTTTCCAGGTTTCCTCAGACACCCTGAAGGAATTGTAAAGAATTTCCCTGTTTTTTGGTTTTGCTTTTGAAATTCCTTTTTATAGTGGGTTTCAGCTGATTCTCGCTGCCATGTTTATGCCACTCTAGACACACTTGATTCCCTTATGGAGACATATCAATACATAGGTTTTAAGATTCTTACTAGTCAGATATATTCCTCTGTGGGAAATATGGGGTTTTGAGTCTCTTTCACTGAGGAAGGTGTAGGTCTTGTCTATTCCAAAGTTGGTTTTTGAAACGGTCCCTGTGCTTATATCAAACTCTGGTTTTATGCATCACCCCACCTCTCCTTACCCTTTATGCAGGCATAAGAGTGTTTTCTAAATGTGAGACTCTGTTCTCTTTCCTAACTCAGTTCACGTGTAGCCATGTTTACAGGATCTTCCTAAGTGATATCTTATGATAAGTTTCTTTTTCTGTGTGACTTATTTCACTTAGAATCATCGTACCTGAATCCACTCACTTTGCTGCTACTGGTCTTATGACATTGATTTCATGGCTGAGGGATATTCCATCGTACGTAAGTACCACAATGTTTTGAACCATTTTTATATTTCCTGGGATATTTAAGGTGTACCCAAGTTGAGGTTCTTGTAGTCAGTGCAGCCCTAAATTTGGAGGTGGCTCTTTCTTATTGATTTTCAGTTTTCCCAAGGTATATTCCCTAGACTGGAAGTGGCCTTGGCTCTGTAGCTCTGTTGTTTACTTGTTTTAGGGAACACAATGCACTCCTCCAGTGAGGCAGTTGGCAATTTACATCCCGCCCATCAGCATGACAAGGCTCCCAGTTCTCCAGGGCCTGTCTTGCCTTTCTGGTTTTTACACATTTTGTGGATGTCCCTTTTGACCGGTGGGAAGTGATACTTCTTTGTAGTGCAGATTTGCATTGCCCGCTTGCTTGCTTGGCCAAAAAGGGCGTATGCGTTTTCTCCTGAATATATTCAGGAGAAAACGCATACGCCCTTTTTGGCCAAGTGCACCATTGTCCAAGTTGTGCCCCTCTTCCTGTGCTTTACAGGCGATTCCAACGTACCTCTTGAAATCTGTTTCCTGCTATTTTGCCTCGCTTTCAAGTCCGCCTCGTTGACTTCCCTCAACAGATTTTTGGACGATAGTTGTCCTTTATCACTCTGCCAGTTTGTGAATTGCTGTGCCCCTGAGCTCCATTTCTCAACTCGTTTTTTGTGAGCTGAACGCAAGTCCAAAATTTTGGATCCTGTCCTATACTGGTTCCCGGTGGGTGGCTGAGACTTTGGTTAATTCTTCTTCCTGCCGGGAAATTAGAGTGACATGTGCCCGTCCAAATGCCTAACAGCTACTCTCTCATGGGTTCTCCCTCGTCCCTTCCATCCTCTGCCAAATTGGGAACCTGTGCAAACCAGGAGGTTAAAGGGCCTGTCTCTCCAAGTTGGGAGATTGATAGTAAGGCAGTTGGAAAGTCAAACTGGAGCACCAGGAGAGGGACTATTCGTTGAGTTTTAGAAACCTTTCGTATTCACAGTGTGTCCATTCTATAGGCTTCCTGTATATGTTATAGCTGTAGTAATATTCCCTTGAACATGGAGAGTTGGGACCCATGGAATGGGGGCCATGCATTATTGCTTGAAAGGGTCTGCATTCGCTCACCCAATCTCACCAATCCTCTCAGTCCCAAGTGTCCAGCCTTATGCCACATCCAGCTGTCATTGTAGATAGGGTCTTTCCAGGTTTCCTCAGACACCCTGAAGGAATTGTAAAGAATTTCCCTGTTTTTTGGTTTTGCTTTTGAAATTCCTTTTTATAGTGGGTTTGAGCTGATTCTCGCTGCCATGTTTATGCCACTCTAGACACACTTGATTCCCTTATGGAGTCATATCAATACATAGGTTTTAAGATTCTTACTAGTCAGATATATTCCTCTGTGGGAAATATGGGGTTTTGAGTCTCTTTCACTGAGGAAGGTGTAGGTCTTGTCTATTCCAAAGTTGGTTTTTGGAACGGTCCCTGTGCTTATATCAAACTCTGGTTTTATGCGTCACCCCACCTCTCCATCCCCTTTATGCAGGCATAAGAGTGTTTTCTAAATGTGAGACTCTGTTCTCTTTCCTAACTCAGTTCACGTGTAGCCATGTTTACAGGATCTTCATAAGTGATATCTTATGATAAGTTCCTTTTTCTGTGTGACTTATTTCACTTAGAATCATCGTACCTGAATCCACTCACTTTGCTGCTACTGGTTTTATGACATTGATTTCATGGCTGAGGGATATTCCATCGTACGTAAGTACCACAATGTTTTGAACCATTTTTATATTTCCTCGGATATTTAAGGTGTACCCAAGTTGAGGTTCTTGTAGTCAGTGCAGCCCTAAATTTGGAGGTGGCTCTTTCTTATTGATTTTCAGTTTTCCCCAGGTATATTCCCTAGACTGGAAGTGGCCTTGGCTCTGTAGCTCTGTTGTTTACTTGTTTTAGGGAACACAATGCACTCCTCCAGTGAGGCAGTTGGCAGTTTACATCCCGCCCATCAGCATAACAAGGCTCCCAGTTCTCCAGGGCCTGTCTTGCCTTTCTGGTTTTTACACATTTTGTGGATGTCCCTTTTGACCGGTGGGAAGTGATACTTCTTTGTAGTGCAGATTTGCATTGCCCGCTTGCTTGCTTGGCCAAAAAGGGCGTATGCGTTTTCTCCTGAATATATTCAGGAGAAAACGCATACGCCCTTTTTGGCCAAGTGCACCATTGTCCAAGTTGTGCCCCTCTTCCTGTGCTTTACAGGCGATTCCAAGGTACCTCTTGAAATCTGTTTCCTGCTATTTTGCCTCGCTTTCAAGTCCGCCTCGTTGACTTCCCTCAACAGATTTTTGGACGATAGTTGTCCTTTATCACTCTGCCAGTTTGTGAATTGCTGTGCCCCTGAGCTCCATTTCTCAACTCGTTTTTTGTGAGCTGAACGCAAGTCCAAAATTTTGGATCATGTCCTATACTGGTTCCCGGTGGGTGGCTGAGACTTTGGTTAATTCTTCTTCCTGCCGGGAAATTAGAGTGACATGTGCCCGTCCAAATGCCTAACAGCTACTCTCTCATGGGTTCTCCCTCGTCCCTTCCATCCTCTGCCAAATTGGGAACCTGTGCAAACCAGGAGGTTAAAGGGCCTGTCTCTCCAAGTTGGGAGATTGATAGTAAGGCCATTGGAAAGTCAAACTGGAGCACCAGGAGAGGGACTATTCATTGAGTTTTAGAAACCTTTCGTATTCACAGTGTGTCCATTCTCTAGGTTTCCTGTACATGTTATAGCTGTAGTAATATTCCCTTGAACCTGGAGAGTTGGGACCCATGGAATGGAGGCCATGCATTATTGCTTGAAAGGGTCTGCATTTGCTCACCCAATCTCACCAATCCTCTCAGTCCCAAGTGTCAAGCCTTATGCCACATCCAGCTGTCATTGTAGATAGGGTCTTTCCAGGTTTCCTCAAACACCCTGAAGGAATTGTAAAGAATTTCCCTGTTTTTTGGTTTTGCTTTTGAAATTCCTTTTTATAGTGGGTTTCAGCTGATTCTCGCTGCCATGTTTATGCCACTCTAGACACACTTGATTCCCTTATGGAGACATATCAATACATAGGTTTTAAGATTCTTACTAGTCAGATGTATTCCTCTGTGGGAAATATGGGGTTTTGAGTCTCTTTCACTGAGGAAGGTGTCGGTCTTGTCAATTCCAAAGTTGGTTTTTGAAACGGTCCCTGTGCTTATATCAAACTCTGGTTTTATGCATCACCCCACCTCTCCTTCCCCTTTATGCAGGCATAAGCGTGTTTTCTAAATGTGAGACTCTGTTCTCTTTCCTAACTCAGTTCACGTGTAGCCATGTTTACAGGATCTTCCTAAGTGATATCTTATGATAAGTTTCTTTTTCTGTGTGACTTATTTCACTTAGAATCATCGTACCTGAATCCACTCACTTTGCTGCTACTGGTCTTATGACATTGATTTCATGGCTGAGGGATATTCCATCGTACGTAAGTACCACAATGTTTTGAACCAATTTTATATTTCCTGGGATATTTAAGGTGTACCCAAGTTGAGGTTCTTGTAGTCAGTGCAGCCCTAAATTTGGAGGTGGCTCTTTCTTATTGATTTTCAGTTTTCCCCAGGTATATTCCCTAGACTGGAAGTGGCCTTGGCTCTGTAGCTCTGTTGTTTACTTGTTTTAGGGAACACAATGCACTCCTCCAGTGAGGCAGTTGGCAATTTACATCCCGCCCATCAGCATAACAAGGCTCCCTGTTCTCCAGGGCCTGTCTTGCCTTTCTGGTTTTTACACATTTTGTGGATGTCCCTTTTGACTGGTGGGAAGTGATACTTCTTTGTAGTGCAGATTTGCATTGCCCGCTTGCTTGCTTGGCCAAAAAGGGCGTATGCGTTTTCTCCTGAATATATTCAGGAGAAAACGCATACGCCCTTTTTGGCCAAGTGCACCATTGTCCAAGTTGTGCCCCTCTTCCTGTGCTTTACAGGCGATTCCAAGGTTCCTCTTGAAATCTGCTTCCTGCTATTTTGCCTCGCTTTCAAGTCCGCCTCGTTGACTTCCCTCAACAGATTTTTGGACGATAGTTGTCCTTTATCACTCTGCCAGTTTGTGAATTGCTGTGCCCCTGAGCTCCATTTCTCAACTCGTTTTCTGTGAGCTGAACGCAAGTCCAAAATTTTGGATCATGTCCTATACTGGTTCCCGGTGGGTGGCTGAGACTTTGGTTAATTCTTCTTCCTGCCGGGAAATTAGAGTGACATGTGCCCGTCCAAATGCCTAACAGCTACTCTCTCATGGGTTCTCCCTCGTCCCTTCCATCCTCTGCCAAATTGGGAACCTGTGCAAACCAGGAGGTTAAAGGGCCTGTCTCTCCAAGTTGGGAGATTGATAGTAAGGCAGTTGGAAAGTCAAACTGGAGCACCAGGAGAGGGACTATTCGTTGAGTTTTAGAAACCTTTCGTATTCACAGTGTGTCCATTCTCTAGGTTTCCTGTACATGTTATAGCTGTAGTAATATTCCCTTGAACATGGAGAGTTGGGACCCATGGAATGGGGACCATGCATTATTGCTTGAAAGGGTCTGCATTTGCTCACCCAATCTCACCAATCCTCTCAGTCCCAAGTGTCCAGCCTTATGCCACATCCAGCTGTCATTGTAGATAGGGTCTTTCCAGGTTTCCTCAGACACCCTGAAGGAATTGTACAGAATTTCCCTGTTTTTTGGTTTTCCTTTTGAAATTCCTTTTTATAGTGGGTTTGAGCTGATTCTCGCTGCCATGTTTATGCCACTCTAGACACACTTGATTCCCTTATGGAGACATATCAATACATAGGTTTTAAGATTCTTACTAGTCAGATATATTCCTCTGCGGGAAATATGGGGTTTTGAGTCTCTTTCCCTGAGGAAGGTGTAGGTCTTGTCTATTCCAAAGTGGGTTTTGGAACGGTCCCTGTGCTTATATCAAACTCTGGTTTTATGCATCACCCCACCTCTCCTTCCCCTTTAAGCAGGCATAAGAGTGTTTTCTAAATGTGAGACTCTGTTCTCTTTCCTAACTCAGTTCATGTGTAGCCATGTTTACAGGATCTTCATAAGTGATATCTTATGATAAGTTTCTTTTTCTGTGTGACTTATTTCACTTAGAATCATCGTACCTGAATCCACTCACTTTGCTGCTACTGGTCTTATGACATTGATTTCATGGCTGAGGGTTATTCCATCGTACGTAAGTACCACAATGTTATGAACAATTTTTATATTTCCTAGGATAATTAAAGTGTACCCAAGTTGAGGTTCTTGTAGTCAGTGCAGCCCTAAATTTGGAGGTGGCTCTTTGTTATTGATTTTCAGTTTTCCCAAGGTATATTCCCTAGACTGGATGTGGCCTTGGCTCTGTAGCTCTGTTGTTTACTTGTTTTAGGGAACACAATGCACTCCTCCAGTGAGGCAGTTGGCAATTTACATCCCGCCCATCAGCATAACAAGGCTCCCTGTTCTCCAGGGCCTGTCTTGCCTTTCTGGTTTTTACACATTTTGTGGATGTCCCTTTTGACCGTTGGGGAGTGATACTTGTTTGTAGTGCAGATTTGGATTGCCCGCTTGCTTGCTTGGCCAAAAAGAGCGTATGCGTTTTCTCCTGAATATATTCAGGAGAAAACGCATACACTCTTTTTGGCCAAGTGCATCATTGTCGAAGTTGTGCCCCTCTTCCTGTGCTTTACAGGCGATTCCAACGTACCTCTTGAAATCTGTTTCCTGCTATTTTGCCTCGCTTTCAAGTCCGCCTCGTTGACTTCCCTCAACAGATTTTTGGACGATAGTTGTCCTTTATCACTCTGCCAGTTTGTGAATTGCTGTGCCCCTGAGCTCCATTTCTCAACTCGTTTTTTGTGAGCTGAACGCAAGTCCAAAATTTTGGATCATGTCCTATACTGTTTCCCGGTGGGTGGCTGAGACTTTGGTTAATTCTTCTTCCTGCCGGGAAATTAGAGTGTCATGTGCCCGTCCAAATGCCTAACAGCTACTCTCTCATGGGTTCTCCCTCGTCCCTTCCATCCTCTGCCATATTGGGAACCTGTGCAAACCAGGAGGTTAAAGGGGCTGTCTCTCCAAGTTGGGAGATTGATAGTAAGGCAGTTGGAAAGTCAAACTGGAGCACCAGGAGAGGGACTATTCGTTGAGTTTTAGAAACCTTTCGTATTCACAGTGTGTACATTCTCTAGGTTTCCTGTACATGTTAGAGCTGTAGTAATATTCCCTTCAACCTGGAGAGTTGGGACCCATGGTATGGGGGCCATTCATTATTGCTTTAAAGGGTCTGCATTTGCTCACCCAATCTCACCAATCCTCTCAGTCCCAAGTGTCCAGCCTTATGCCACATCCAGCTGTCAGTGTAGATAGGGTCTTTCCAGGTTTCCTCAGACACCCTGAAGGAATTGTACAGAATTTCCCTGTTTTTTGGTTTTGCTTTTGAAATTCCTTTTTATAGTGGGTTTGAGCTGATTCTCGCTGCCATGTTTATGCCACTCTAGACACACTTGATTCCCTTATAGAGACATATCAATACATAGGTTTTAAGATTCTTACTAGTCAGATATATTCCTCTGCGGGAAATATGCGGTTTTGAGTCTCTTTCCCTGAGG
The DNA here is from genome assembly GCF_025265405.1 of Mesoplodon densirostris. Taxonomy (NCBI): domain Eukaryota; kingdom Metazoa; phylum Chordata; class Mammalia; order Artiodactyla; family Ziphiidae; genus Mesoplodon; species Mesoplodon densirostris. The sequence goes on along the minus strand of NW_026778225.1, from coordinate 812,727 downwards.
AAGGTGTAGGTCTTGTCTATTCCAAAGTGGGTTTGGGAACGGTCCCTGTGCTTATATCAAACTCTGGTTTTATGCATCACCCCACCTCTCCTTCCCCTTTAAGCAGGCATAAGAGTGTTTTCTAAATGTGAGACTCTGTTCTCTTTCCTAACTCTGTTCATGTGTAGCCATGTTTACAGGATCTTCATAAGTGATATCTTATGATAAGTTTCTTTTTCTGTGTGACTTATTTCACTTAGAATCATCGTACCTGAATCCACTCACTTTGCTGCTACTGGTCTTATGACATTGATTTCATGGCTGAGGGATATTCCATCGTACGTAAGTACCACAATGTTATGAACAATTTTTATATTTCCTAGGATAATTAAAGTGTACCCAAGTTGAGGTTCTTGTAGTCAGTGCAGCCCTAAATTTGGAGGTGGCTCTTTGTTATTGATTTTCAGTTTTCCCAAGGTATTTTCCCTAGACTGGAAGTGGCCTTGGCTCTGTAGCTCTGTTGTTTACTTGTTTTAGGGAACACAATGCACTCCTCCAGTGAGGCAGTTGGCAATTTACATCCCGCCCATCAGCATAACAAGGCTCCCTGTTCTCCAGGGCCTGTCTTGCCTTTCTGGTTTTTACACATTTTGTGGATGTCCCTTTTGACCGGTGGGAAGTGATACTTCTTTGTAGTGCAGATTTGCATTGCCCGCTTGCTTGCCTGGCCAAAAAGGGCGTATGCGTTTTCTCCTGAATATATTCAGGAGAAAACGCATACGCCCTTTTTGGCCAAGTGCACCATTGTCCAAGTTGTGCCCCTCTTCCTGTGCTTTACAGGCGATTCCAAGGTACCTCTTGAAATCTGTTTCCTGCTATTTTGCCTCGCTTTCAGTCCGCCTCGTTGACTTCCCTCAACAGATTTTTGGACGATAGTTGTCCTTTATCACTCTGCCAGTTTGTGAATTGCTGTGCCCCTGAGCTCCATTTCTCAACTCGTTTTTTGTGAGCTGAACGCAAGTCCAAAATTTTGGGTCATGTCCTATACTGGTTCCCGGTGGGTGGCTGAGACTTTGGTTAATTCTTCTTCCTGCCGGGAAATTAGAGTGACACGTGCCCGTCCAAATGCCTAACAGCTACTATCTCATTGGTTCTTCCACTTCCCTTTCATCCCCTGCCAAATTGGCACCCTGTGCGAACCAGGAGGTTAAAGGGGCTGTCTCTCCAAGTTTAGAGATTGATAGGAAAGTAGTTGGAAAGTCAAACCGTAGCACCAGGAGAGGGACTATTCGTTGAGTTTTAGAAACCTTTCGTATTCACAGAGTGTCCATTCTCTTGGTTTCCCGTACATGTTATAGCTGTCGTAATATTCCCTTCAACCTGGAGAGTTGGGACCCGTGGAATGGGTGCCATGCATTATTGCTTTAAAGGGTCTGCATTTGCTCACCCAATCTCATCAATCCTCTCAGTCCCAAGTGTCCAGCCTTATGCCACATCCAGATGTCATTGTACATAGGGTCATTCCAGGTTTCATCAGAGACCCTGAAGGAATTGTAAAAATTTCCCTGTTTTTTTGTTTTGTTTATGAAATTCCTTTTTATAGTGGTTTTGAGCTGATTCTCGCTGCCATGTTTATGCCAGTCTAGACACTCTTGATTCCCTTACGCACACATACCAATACATAGGTTTTATGATTTCTACTAGTGAGGTATATTCCTCTGCGCGAAATATGGGGTTTTGAGTCCCTTTCACTGAGGAAGGTGTAGGTCTTTTCTATTCCATAGTTCATTTTTGGAACGGTCCCTGTCCTTATATCAAACTCTCCTTTTATTCATCACCCCACCTTTCCTCCCCCTTAAGCAGATATAAGAATGTTTTCTAAATGTGAGACCCTCTTCTCTTTCCTAACTCATTTGAAGTGTAGCCATATTTACAGGATCTTCATAAGTGATATCTTATGATATGTTTCTTTTTCTGTGTGACTTATTTCACTTAGAATCATCGTACCTGAATCCACTCATTTTGCTGCTACTGGTCTTATGACATTCATTTCATGGCTGAGGGATATTCCATCGTATGTAAGTACCACAATTTTTTGAACCATTTTTATATTTCCTGGGATATTTAAGGTGTACCCAAGTTGAGGTTCTTGTAAGCAATTCAGCCCTAAATTTTGGCGTGGCTCTGTCTTATTGATTTTCAGTTTTCCCAAGGTATATTCCCTAGACTGGAGGCGCCCTTGGCTCTGTAGCTCTGTTGTTTACTTGTTTTAGGGAACACAATGCACTCCTCCAGTGAGGCAGTTGGCAATTTACATCCTGCCCATCAGCCTAACAAGGCTCCCTGTTCTCCAGGGCCTGTCTTGCCTTTCTGGTTTTTACACATTTTGTGGATGTCCCTTTTGACCAGTGGGAAGTGATACTTCTTTGTAGTGCAGATTTGCATTGCCCGCTTGCTTGCTTGGCCAAAAAGGGTGTATCCGTTTTCTCCTGAATATATTCAGGAGAATACGCATACGGCCTTTTTGGCCAAGTGCATCAGTGTCAAAGTTGTGCCCCTCTTCCTGTGCTTTCAATGTGATTGCAACGTACCTCTTGAAATCTGTTTCCTGCTATTCAGCCTCGCTTTCAAGTCCGCCTCGTTGCCTTCCCTAAACAGATTTTTGGACGATAGTTGTCCTTTATTACTCTGCCAGTTTGTGAATTGCTGTGCCCCTGAGCTCCATTTTTCCACTCGTTTTTTGTGAGCTGAACGCAAGTCCAAAATTTTGGTTCAGGACCTATACTGGTTCCCAGTGGGTGGCTGAGACTTTGGTAAATTCTTCTTCCTGCCAGGATATTAGAGTGACATGTGCTAGTCCAAATGCCTAAGAGCTACTCTCTCATTGGTACTCCCTCTTCCCTTTCATCCTCTGCCAAATTGGCAACCTGTGTGAACCAGGAGGTTAAGGGGCTGTCTCTCCAAGTTGGGGGATTGATAGTAAAGCAGTTGGAAAGTCAAAACGGAGCACCAGGTGAGGGACTATTCATTGAGTTTTAGAAACCTTTCGTATTCACCCTGTGTCCATTCTCTAGGTTTTTCGTACATGTTATAGCTGTTGTAATATTCCCTTCAACCTGGAGAGTTGGGACCCAAGGAATGGGTGCCATGCCTTATTGCTTTAAAGGGTCTGCATTTGCTCACCCAATCTCACCAATCCTCTCTGTCCCAAGTGTCCAGCCTTATGCCACATCCAGCTGTCATTGTCGATAGGGTCATTCCACGTTTCATCAGAGACCCTGAAGGATTTGTAAAGAATTTCCCTGTTTTTTTGTTTTGTTTTTGAAATTCCTTTTTATAGTGGGTTTGAGCTGATTCTCGCTGCCATGTTTATGCCAGTCTAGACACACTTGATTCCCTTACGCAGACATATCAATACATAGGTTTTAAGATTCTTACTAGTGAGATATATTCCTCTGCGGTAAATATGGGGTTTTGAGTCCCTTTCACTGAGGAAGTTGTAGGTCTTGTCTGTTCCATAGTTGGTTTCTGGAACGTTATTTGTACTTATATCAAACTCTGGTTTTATGCATCACCCCACCTCTCCTTCCCCCTTAAGCAGTCATAAGAGTTTTTTCTAAATGAGAGACTCTGTTCTCTTTCCTAACTCAGTTCATGTGTAGCCATGTTTACAGGATCTTCATAAGTGATATCTTATGATAAGATTATTTTTCTGTGTGACTAATTTCCCTTAGATTCATCATACCTAAATCCACTCCTTATGCTGCTACTGGCCTTATATACATTGATTTCATGTCTGAGTGATATTCCATTGTGCAAAATTACCACAAGTTCTTTATGCATTTCTCTTTTTCCTGGCATATTTTAGGTGTACCAAAGTTGAGGTCCTTGTATGCAGAGCAGCCCTAAATTTTGGGGTGCCTGTGTCTTATTGATATTTAATCTTCCCAAGTTATATACCCATGAGTTGAAGTCCCCTTTGCTCGGGGGCTTTGTATTTTAGATGTTTTAGGAAACAGCATACACTTCTTCAGAATGGCTCTTGGATATTTATACCCCACCCATCAGCGTGACTAGGCTCCCTGTTTTCCATGGCCTCTCCTGCATTTCTGGTTTGCACACATTTTTTGGATGGCCTTTCTGAGCAGTGGAAATTGAGACTTCTTTGTTGTGTGGATTTGCATTTCCCTCTTGTTTGGTTGGCCAAAATCTCTGTATGTGTTTTTTTCCTGAAGATATTCACGAAAAAAACGCATACACCCTTTTGCCCAACTGCATCATTTTAGAAATTCTGCTGCTTTTCATATGCTTTAAATGTGAGTAGAATCTACCTTTTGAAATCTGTTTCCTGCAATTCTGCCTCTCATTCAGATCCTCTTCGTTGCCTTACCTGAATATATTTTTGGATGTTGGTTATCATTTATATCTTTGCAGGTCTTTGAATTGTCTGCTCCTGAGCTCCATTTTGCAACTCGCTTTTTTTGTGAGCTGGCCGCCAAACCATTGGATTGCTTCCAGCCCTATTCTGGTTCTGGGGAGGCAGGCTGAGCCTTTGGTTAATTCTTCTTCCTAATGGGAAATTAGAGTGACATATGCCTGTCAAAACTCCTACAGCTAATCTCTCATTGGTTCCCCCTCTTCCCATTTATCCTCTGCACAAATTGAAAACTGTGTAAAACAGGAGGTTAAAGGTGCTGATTCTCCAAGTGGGGAGATTGTTAGTAATGTAGCTGGAATGGCGAACCCCAGCACCAGGAGATCAAAAATGAGGTGCATTTTAGACACCTTTCCTGAGCACACGGTGTACATTCATCTCGGTTTCCCAGGCATGTATTCACTGTCAGAAGATTCCCTTGAACCTGCAGATTTGGGACCCATGGAATGGGTACCAGGCAGTATTACTTTAAAAGGTCTGCATTTCCTCACCCAGCCTCTCTAACATCTCTTAGCGTGCATAGCTTCCAGCCTTATATATCATCCTGCTGTGGGTCTACATGTGTTCAATCCATATTACATCGTAGCCCTTCAACAAAAGTTGTAAGAATTTTTGTCTGTCTCACTGTTTTTATAAATATTTTTAAATTTATTTTTATATTGGTTACAGCTGATTTTCAAAGCTCTGTGTTTTGCTGCTGTACATCCACTTGATTCATGTACTGTGAGACAACAATAAATTCTTTTTCAGATGCTTACCAGTCTTATGTATTATTTTCCAGTGACTTGAGTGGGCTGAGTGCAGTTCTTTGAGGTACCGTGTAGGCCTTGTCAGTTATTCAATGTGGTACTTGGAATGGTATCTTTGCTAATTTCAACCTCCTCGATAATACCTCACCATTCCCCACCTTTCCCATTTAGCAGCCTTATGTCTATTTTCTACATATTTGAGTATGTTTCTGTTTTGTAATTTATTTCATGTGTAGCCATTTTTGATTCCACCTTTAAGTGACATCTTATGATATGTGTCTTTTTCTTTCTGACATATGTCACTTAGAATGATCGTAGGTAACTCCTCCAGAGTTGTTCCAACTGGCCTTATTTCATTGATTTCTGGATGAGTAATATTCCACTCTACATAAGTACCCCATCTCTTTTATCCATTTTATCCTTCCAGGGACATTTAGGTTATATCCAAGTGGAGGCCCTTTTTAACAGAGAGGTGGTAAACGTTGGGGTGCCTGTTTTCTTTTGATTTTTGTTTTTCCCAAGGTATATGCGCATGAGTGCAAGTGCCCTATGCTCTGTAGATCATTTTTTAGATGTTTTAGCAAACACAATACACTTCTCCAGAGTGGCCATTGGCAAATTACATTTCCACTATCAGCCTCACAGGGCTCCCTTTTCTCCTCGCCCTGTCCTGCATTTCTGGTGTTTACACTTTATGTGGATGGCCCTTCTGACTGATGTGAAGTGATATATTTTGTAGTATTGATTTCCAGTGTCCACCTGTTTGGTTGGATAAAAAGTGTGTATGGCCTTTACTTGAATATATTCAGAAAAAATGCATACGCCCTTTTTGGCCAACTGCATCATTGGCGACGTTCAGCCCCTTTTCTTGTGCTTTAATGGGGAGTCCTTTCTACCTCTTCAAATATGTTTCCTGCCACTCTCCCTTGCTTACAAGTCTTTTTCTGTGGCTTACCTCAAGACATTTTTCGACGATAGATATTTTCAACTCTGCAGTTTCATGAATTTTAGTGCCCCTGAGTTCCATTTTTCAACTTGTGTTTTTGGAAACTGGACACAAAACAGCGGGATTTCCTCTAGCCCTATTCTGTTTCCGTGGGCAATTCTAGCCTTTGATGAATTTTTCTTCCAGATTGGAAATTAGAGTGACATGTGCCTGTCCGCACACCTAAGACTGGTCTCTAAATTTTTCTCATCCTTCCGCTTCATGCTCTGGACAAATTCCAAACTCTGTGCAACAGGATGTTGACGGTGTTGATATCCCCAAGTGAGGAGATTGTTAGGAAAGATGCTGGCGGGGTGAACCCGAGCACCAGGCGATGAGGAGATGAGGTGCCTTTTCCAAACTCTTTCCGATCAAATGGTGTACCATCCTCTAGGTGTGACAGGCATGTTTTAGCTGTAGGAAGGGTCATGTGCATGTAAGGAGAACACCAGGGATTTTTCCAAATCAGTGCCTCCCCGAACCCCAAACTGGGGAATTTTTAAGCTACGGCTACACGTATGTCCATTAAGATCCTTGGGAAATAGGCAGAGCCCAAACTTTAGATGATTGAAATCTTCAGGGTCAGAAGCGCTCACCATCGGCCTTGCTTAGGTTACATTTTATCTGTCATTGATAGATGATGTCAATAAAAATATCGATTCTTTTTCAGATTATTTCCCCTTATAGGTTATTGCAAAATATTCAGTGTAGTTCCCTGGGCTATACAGTAGTTCCTTGTTGATGATCTATTTTATACATAGCAGTGTGTATGTGTTAATCCCAAACTGTTAATTTATCCCTTCTCCTACCTTTCCCCTTTGGTAATAATAAATTATAAGATTTTATACTTCTCAGAAATGGGGGAGCTGAAAGAGAGGTATCCTTTTCAATGGAAAAGCATTCAAAACAAGATTGAAGCTTCAGCCAAGAGTATTCGATCTACATCCATGGAAATAAATCACTTCATTTATCTAATGTTGACCTGACAAATAAGACAGACGTCTTCACTGAACTTGCTTATAGGAAAGTGATGGAAATATCAAATGTAAGTCTTAAAAACATCTTATTTTACCCGAGCATTATACACTGCTCTATGTTAACTACAGTTTGGCTCACACACCTGTTCATTGAAGTTACAATGTTCTCAATTTCTGTTACTGATCCTCCAGAGTGGACCCCAACAGGAGTCCCCGTGCCCAGTGTCATTGGAGCCAACAGATCAAGACTGAGTTTGGTTCAGAAGCAAAGGAAACATTATTTTGAAAACAGAATGGAGAGGTGAGAACGTGCACTGCCCCACGGGCTGTGGGCTGGGCTGCTGTGTAGGGATCCCGGCAGCGTCAGTGGGAGGGAGGGGATGGAGCTCTCGAGGGCTGGGTTGGCTGCAGCTCGGGCTCTATGCCGCAGAGTTTGCATGGGACCCCGCTAGCTGAGGTGTCGACCCAGCCATTCTGCACTAGGAAATCGGGTCTGAAGTGACGGGTGTGGGACCTCTGCATGCGGAACCCTAGGAACACGTGAAATTAGACAAAGCACAAAGGAAAAACAGGTTAGACTTTATTTTATTGCCCAGATTCTCTTTTTATCTCCCAGGAATTTTTAATGAACGTTGCCGGAGATGAACACCTCCTCTGCTTTTTGTTCCATTCCTCATCCTTGGGGTGTTGAGGGTGCAGACCCCTCTTTTGTAACTGCTTCATGCTGTGGTGGGAGCCCTGATACATGGGGGGAGGGGCAAAATGTCTCCCCACCAGCCTCCAGGTGAGGTTGATTGTCCCAAGGCCTCCTGCCTCACTTCTCGTCCGCCTGAGCACCAGCATTGGAAGTGTTATAGATTCTAATGACCTTTAAGGTCCGGGAAAGAGATGCGCAGAGATGCTGCGGTGGCAGGTTTCACCCCACCCCACATTTGTTCGGCGACCTTAGGCTGACGGATTTTGCCAGCCTAGATGCTCTGACCAGTAGTCTGTGCTTTCTTTAATTAGGTCCCTGAATTAATGTACAAACAGCACCATGTGTGAGAGCCCTGCCTGCACAACTCCCAGACAGTCCAGGGCCAGTGGTGATCCAGGGCCATGAGGTCCACTGAGTCAACGGCCTTTAGAAGTAGCCAGCAGTCCAGCCGGTCATATTGGCCACCATCACCGTGGTGTCTGTAGGGTTTTCTATGGTGAAAGCATGATATACATTTCCCCCGCCAAGCTTATTAGCTCCCCTCTGGGTGCAGTAAGTCCTGCAAGCAGTAGTCTGCTCTTTCGGGGCACAGTCTTGTTGTTTTCTGAGAGAAACTCCAGGTCAAGTGATGGTCACACGAGTCATCTTGGTGGCCCGTTGCCCCCGTTTGTCTCTCTGGAGGTTGGCATTGGAGGGCTTCCTCACTCGAGGTCAGTGTGTCCACAGAGTGACCCCTGCAACTTCAGGGCATGATGCGTGGTTAGGATCACCACGTGGGGTCCTTTTCCCTTAGGAGGGAGCTGGCCTTGTGGGCTGCTGATTTCCATCTTTTTAGATACCCCAGTATCCTGGCCTGATGAGTCGGTGGGCAAAGCCCTTGGTGACCATAGTTTATCATACCTGAAGGGCATTCTTGTGTTGCTCCATTTCAAGTGGTCCCAGTTTTTGCACTAAGGCCCCAAGGGCAATTAACCTTTGACCGGGTATGTAAAGGTCAAAGGGTTTAGCTAAATTAGGGAGTTCCTGGGCAAGGGTCTGAATTGACTGCTCTTTCCATTCTTGAGAGGCTGCTTCTGGATTCTATTCAAAAGGATCATCATCTTTTCATGTCAGTGTTTCATGTAGAGGCCCAGCTATTAGACTGTAGTTAGGGATCCAGATGCAGAAAACCTTGGCCTCCCCAGGAACCCCTAAGCTGTCCTCTAGGTTTAGAAGAGGTAAGGCTGCAAATGGCTTCTTCCCTATCCTGGGATGCGTTTCTCCGAATATCTGTGAGAATGAAGCTCAGGCATGTCACCTTAGCCTGGGATATTTGAGCCTTTTTCTTGGACACCTTCTATCCTTTCTTGGCTAGGTAGTTCAGAGGCGTCTTTAGTAGGCCTGGCGATCAGAATGTCCGCTGCATATTGAAGGAGGGTTCCCTTTCACAGAGGTAGAACTTTTAGGTCTTTAGAGGACATTTCCCCAATGATGGTGTGGGGATTTTTGAACCATTGGGGCAGGACGGCCCAGCATTATTGCTTTGGTTGCATGTTGTGTCCTGCCACTCACAAGCCAAAAATTCTTGTGACTCTGAGATGAATGGAATACAGAAGAAGGCATCATTGAAGTCTAATACAGAATGCCATGGCCTGGTGGATGGTAGAATGACCAGCAGGGTGTAGGAAATAGGAGCTACTGGATGTATATCCTCGGTGGCTTCACTGACTGTCCTGATATCCTTTACCAGGTTTCCAGCAGCCCATGGGGCTCTCGTGGTCAGGCCAATCCCAGGATATGGAGCTCACCTGGGCTGCACCCCCACCCCACAGCCCACGGGGCTCTCGTGGTCAAGTCCCTCCCAGGGTATGGAGCTCACCTGTGCAGCTACCCAGCAGCCCATGGGGCTCTCATAGTCAGGCCCTTCCCAGGATACGGAGCTCCCCTGGGCAGGTAACCCAGCAGGGCTGGAAACACAGGAACTGTGCACATAGCCCACCATGCAGAGAACCCCCAGCTCACCTGTCGCTCACAGCTGACACAGAACACCACAGAGCAGGACTTGAACTAACAAACAGCAGCTCTGACAGGTCTGTGACCCTGGCTATCACTCTGTGCAGCCTCTCTCTGCCTGGTCTTCCAGACACTTCCACTGCAGCCAGGCACCAGACCTCTGTCTCCACCCACCATCGCTCCTCTCCCTGACTCCTGGGTTCCTCTCATTAGTATAGGGTCTTCTTGAAGTTGTTTTCCACTCATGGACCAGATAAAATGAGAAGAAAACAAGCCGCAGCTGCAGCCCCTTGTCTATCCTGACTCTCAAGAGCCCACACCTGTTCCTTGGGCGTGGCCCGTTTAGCAAGGTTCATTTTCTGCAACTGTGAGTCCCTGAGGGGTGAGGATTGGCTGATTTGGGCAGTCTGACGCTGCCTGCCAGCCCTCCCCACGTGTGCCTGGTTGAGGTCAATATAAACACCTCTCCAGTCAGCAAGAGCCCCTGTAGCTGTACCTGACGCCATATTCTCGGCCCCGTCAGCAGTGTCGGGGCTGGGGTGGTGGGAGGGAGTGAGGGGCCGTGGCTTTGTGGGTGGCCCATTGTGAGTGGGGCTCTGCTGGACTTTCTGCAGGAGTTGCCAGGCTGCCACCTGCTAAAGAAGAGGATGTGTCACCCATACCTGCCACTGGAATGTCTCCCCAGGCAGAGGTGAGGAAGTAAAAAAGCAGTGGGGGCCGTGGCAGGAGGGGTATCACAGGTAGGGAAATGGAAAGCTTCCAGAAGAGCATCTGAGGCCAGGACCATCCTGGCTGGCCTGCAGGCACCAAGTCGGCCTGCGTGCTGTCGCTGGTGTGGCTCCACAGCCCTTCCTCTAGGCTTGCAAGTTCTTGTGCATATTCATGTGTTTTACCTGGAAAGGGTGGGAAGAGTTCAGCTGCAGCAGGACTGGGGCTCAGCTCACATTGACTCACAGACGCCTCGACACAGTCCCCCAGCTTTGCAATGAGGTTGCTCCTTGTGGGGCTGACTGCATGGGAGAAGATTTCCCACCTCTGACCAACTTAAGAATCTTTTACCACTGGAGCAAGTGCCCTGATACGATTTTCCTCTGTATAACTGGTGGGTTCTGTTTTTTTCTTTTTTCTTTTTTTTTATTTTTGGTTCAAGGTAGATTTTATTTATTCCTCTTTTTTTTAATTTGGAGATATAAACATGGAAATAATGCATTAAGATAAAGACGTCTATGTGAAGGGAAAAACTTTTTTTGGTTTATTTTATTAAATGTTATTTATTTTTAATTTTTTTAAAATTTATTTATTTCTTTTATACAGCAGGTTCTTATTGGATATCTATTTTATACATATAAGTGTGCACATGTGAATCCCAGTCTCCCAATTCATCCCACCACCACCCTCACATGGCATTACCCCCTTGGTGTCCATATGTTTGTTCTCTACATCTGTGTCTCTATCTCTGCCCTGCAAACCGGTTCATCTGTACCATTTTTCTAGGTTCCACATATATGCATTAACATACAATATTTGTTTTTCTCTTTCTGACTTACTTCACTCTGTATGACAGTCTCTAGATCCATCAAGGTCTCTACAAATGACCCAATTTCATTCCTATGTATGGCTGAGTAATATTCCATTGTATATATGTACCACATCTTTATCCATTCATCTGTCTGTGGGCACTTAGGTTGCTTTCATTACCTGGCTATTGTAAATAGTGCTGCAATGAACATTGTGGTGAATGTGTCTTTTTGATTTATGGTTTTCTCTGGGTATATGCCCAGTAGTGGGATTGCTGGATTATATGGTAATTCTATTTTTAGTTTTTTAAGGAACCTCCATACTGTTCTCCATAGAGACTATATCAATTTACATTCCCAACAATAGTGGAAGAAGGTTCCTTTTCTCCACAGCGTCTCCAGCATTTGTTGTTTGTAGATTTTCTGATGATGCCCATTCTAACAGGTGTGACGTGATACCTCATTGTAGTTTCGATTTCCATTTCTCTAATAATTAGTGATGTTGAGCAGATTTTCATGTGCGTACTGGCCATCTCTATGTCTTCTTGGAAGAAATGTCTATTTAGATCTTCTTCCATTTTTGTATTGGGTTGTTTGTTTTATTAATATTGAGCTGCATGAGCTGTTTATATATATATATTGGAGATTAATTATTTGTCCATTGATTCATTTGCAAATATTTTCTGCCATTCTGAGGGTTGTCTTTTCGTCTTGTTTGTAGTTTCCTTTGCTTTGTAAAAGCTTTTACATTTCATTAGGTCCCATCTGTTTAGTTTTCTTTTTTATTTCATTACTACAGGAGGTGGATCAAAAAAGATCTTGCTGTGATTTACGTCAGAGTATCCTTCGTAAGTTTTCCTCTCAGAGTTTTATACTGTCCCGTCTTACATTAAGGTCTCTAATCCATTTTGAATATATTTTTATGTATGGTGTTGGGGAGTGTTCTAATTTCATTCTTTTACATGTAGCTGTCCATATTTCCCAGCACCAATGATTGAAGAGACTGTCTTATCTCCATTGTATAGTCTTGCCTCCTTTGTCATAGATTAGTTGACCATAGGTGTGTAGGTTTATCCCTGGGCATTCTTTTTTTTTTCCTTTTACACGTTTATTGGAGTATAATTGTTTTACAATGGAGTGTTAGTTTCTGCTGTATAACAAAGTGAATCAGCTATACATATACAAATATCACCAGATCCCCTCCCTCTTGCATCTCCCTCCCACACTCCATATCCCACCCCTTTATGTGGTCACAAAGCACCGAGCTGATCTCCCTGTTCTATGTGGCTGCTTTCCAGTAGCTATCAGTGTTACATTTGGTAATGTATTTATGTCCATGCCACTCTGTCACTTCGTCTCAGCTTACCCATCCCCCTTCCAGTGTCCTCAAGTCCTTTCTCTACGTCTGTGTCCTTAATCCTGTCCTGCCACTAGGTTCTTCAAAATCTATTTTTTTCTTCATTAGATTCCGTATATCTCTGTTAACATACAGTATTTGTTTTTCCCTTTCTGACTTACTTCACTTTGTAGGACAGATTCTAAGTCCATCCACCTCAGTACAAATAACTCAGTTTTGCTTCTTTTTATGGCTGAGTAATATTCCATTGTATATATGTGCCAGATCTTCTTTATCCATTCATCTGTCGATGGACACTTAGGTTGCTTCTATGTCCTGGCTATTGTAAATAGAGCTGCAATGAACATTTTTGTACATAACTCTTTTTGAATTATGGTTTTCGCAAGGCAAATGCCCAGTAGTTGGATTGTTGTGTCGTATGGTACCTCTATTGTTAGCTATTTAGAGGAACCTCCGGAGTGTTCTCCCTAGTGCCCATATCAATTTACATTCCCACCCACAGTGCAAGTGTGTTCCCTTTTCTCCAATAAAGGCCTCTCCAGCATTTATTGTTTTGTAGATTTTTTTGGATGATTGCCACTCTGACTGCTGTGCGGTGATACCTCACGGTAGTTTTGATTTGCATTTCTCTAATGATTAGTGATGTTCAGCATCCTTTCATGTGTTTCTTGGTAATCTGTATATCTTCTTTGGAGAAATGTCTATTTAAGTCTTCTGCCCGTTTTTGGATTGGGTTGTTTGTTTTTGTGATATTGAGCTACATGTGGTGCTTGTAAAGTTTGGAGATTAATCCTTTGTCAATTGCTTCATTTGAAAATATTTTCTCCCATTCTGAGGGTTGTTTCTGCATCTTGTTTATGTTTTCCTATACTGTGTAAAAGCTTTTAAGTTTCATTAGGTCCCATTTGTTGATTTCTGTTTTTATTTCCATTTCTCTAGGAGGTGAGTCAAAAAGGATCTTGCTGTGATTTATGTCATAGAGTGTTCTGCCTATGGTTTCCTCTAAGTGTTTTATAGTGTCTGGTCTTCTATTTAGATCTCTAATCCATTTAGAGTTTATTTTTGTGTATGGTGTTATGGAGTGTTCTAATTTCATTCTTTTATGTGTAGGGGTCCAGTTTTCCCAGCACCAATTACTGAAGAGACTGTCTTTTCTCCATTGTATATCCTTAGCTCCTTTGTCATAGATGAGATAGCCATAGGTATGTAGGTTTATCTCTGGGCTTTCTGTCCTGTTCCATTGATCTGTGTTTATGCCAATCTACATACACTTGATTCCATTATGGAGACTTATAAATACATAGGTTTCAAGATTATTACCAGTCAGATATATTCCTCTTCAGTGAATAGGGTGTTTTGTGTCCAGTTCATTGAGAAAGGAGTAGGTCTTGTCTATTACATATTTGGTATATGGAATGGTATCTGTGCTAATTTCAAACTCTGCTTTTACACATCACCCCACGTCACCTTTCCCCTTAAGGAGGCATAAGTGTGTTTTCTAAATGTGTAACTCTGTTCTCTTTTGTAATTCAGTTCATGTGTAGCCATGTTTACATTCCCTCTATAAGTGATATATTACAATAAGTTTCTTTTTCTTTGAGGCTCATTTCACTTAGCATCATCGTACCTAAAGCCACTCATTATGCTGCTATTGGCCTTATGACATTGATTTTATGTCTGAGTGACATTCCATTGTATATAAGTACCACAACATCTATATCAATTTTTTTCCTTTCCTGGGATATTTAAAGTGTACCAAAGTCGAGGTTCTTGTAAACAGAGCAGCCCTAAACTTTGGGCTGGCTGTGTGTTGTGGATTTTTAGTTTTCCCAAAATACACGCCCATGAGTGGAAGTGTGCTATGCTCTGTAGCTCTGTTTTAGAAAACAACATACAGTTCTCCAGAGAGGCTGTTGGCAATTTACATCCTCTCCATCGGTGTAACCAGGCTCCCTTTTCTCCATGGCCTGTCCTGCATTTGTGGTTTTTACACTGTTTGTGGATGGCCCTTTTGACTGGAGGTAAGGGACACTTCTATGTGGTGTGGATTTTCAATGCCTGATGGCTTGCTTGGCCAAAAAGGGCGTATGCATTTTTTCCCAATTATATTCAAGAAAATACACATAATCCCTTTTCGGTCAAGGGCAACATTGTTGAAGTTCTGTCGCTTTTCATGTGCTTTAAAGATGACTCCAGTGTACCTCTTGAAATCTGTTTCCTTCAATTCTGCCTTGCATTCAAATCCTCTTCACTGCCTTACCTCAATATATTTCTGGATGATAGTTGTCCTTTAAAACTCTGCAAGTTTGTGAATTGCTGTGTCCCTGAGCTCCATTTTTCAACTCGCCTATTTGTGAGCTGGCTGCAATACCGCAGGATGGCTTTAGGGCCTAGTCTGGTTCCAGGGCTTCAGGCTGAGCCTTTGGTTAATTCTTCTTCCTGATGGGAAACTAGAGTGACATGTGCCCATCCAAACACCTACAGCTAATCTCTCATTTGTTTCCCCTCTTCCTTTTCATCCTCTGCACAATTTGCAAACTGTGCATACAGGAGGGTAAAGGCGCTGACATTCCAAGTGAGGAGATTTTTAGTAATGCAGATGGAATGGTGAAGCCGAGCACGACGAAAGGAAAAATGAGGTACCTTTTAGAAAACTTTCCCAATCGCACAGTGTACCATCCACTGGGTGTCCCATGCATGTTTTAACTGTAGGAAGATTCCCTTAAACCTGGAGAGTTGGCACCACTAGAATGGGTAGCACACAGTATTGCTCTAAGTGGTGTTCTTTTGCTCACACAACCTCAGCAAACTTGTCAGCCCCAAGTGTCCAGTCTTATGTCTCATCCAGCTGTGGGTGTAAAGGTGGTCAATCCAGGTGGGATCACAGGCCCTGAACGTAATTTTTAAGGCTTTCTCTCTGTTTCGCTGTTTTTGCATTTTGCTTTTGAAACTTAATTTTATAAGGGGGTTTAGTTGAATTTCAGTGCTGTGTTCATGCCATTATACACACATATGATACCTTTATGGAGACATGAGAATACATATGTTTTAAAATTCTAGAGTCAGATATATTCCTCTGCAATGAATAGGGGGCGTTAAGTCCAGTTCATTGTTCCGGCAGTAGGTGTTGTCTATTACATACTTGGTTTATGTAACAGTATCTGTGCTAATTTAGAACTGTGGTTTTAGGCATCACCCCAGCTCGCCTTTCCCCTTAAGCAGGCAGAAGATTGTTTTCTAAATGTATGACTCTATTGTGTTTGAAATTCAGTTCATGTTTACATTCACACTATGAGTGATATCTTATGAAAAGATTTGTTATTCTGTTATCTTTCCTAACTCAGTTCATGTGTAGCCATGTTTACAGGATTTTCATAAGTGATATCTTATGATAAGTTTCTTTTTCAGTGTGACTTATTTCACTTAGAATCATCGTACGTGAATCCACTCATTTTGCTGCTACTTGCCTTATGACATTGATTTCATGGCTAACGGATATTACATCGTACGTAAGTACCACAGTTTCTTGAAATATTTTTGTCTTTCCTGGGATATATAAGGTGTACCCACGATGAGGTTCTTGTAAGCAGTGCAGCCTTAAATTTTGGCATGCCTGTGTCTTATTGATTTTCAGTTTTCCAAAGATATATTCCTTAGACTGGAACACCCCATTGCTCTGTAGCTCTGTTGTTTATTTGTTTTAGGGAACACAATGCACTCCTCCAGAGAGGCAGTTAGCAATTTACATGCCACCCATTAGCCTAAAAAAGCTCCCTGTTCTCCAGGACCTGTCTTGCCTTTCTGGTTTTTACACATTTTGTGGATGTCCCTTTTGACCGGTGGGAACTGAAACTTATTTGTAGTGCAGATTTGCATTGCCCGCTTGCTTGCTTGGCCAAAAAGGGCGTATGCGTTTTCTCCTGAATATATTCAGGAGAAAACGCATACGCCCTTTTTGGCCAAGTGCACCATTGTCCAAGTTGTGCCCCTCTTCCTGTGCTTTACACGCGATTCCAAGGTACCTCTTGAAATCTGTTTCCTGCTATTTTGCCTCGCTTTCAAGTCCGCCTCGTTGACTTCCCTCAACAGATTTTTGGACGATAGTTGTCCTTTATCACTCTGCCAGTTTGTGAATTGCTGTGCCCCTGAGCTCCATTTCTCAACTCGTTTTTTGTGAGCTGAACGCAAGTCCAAAATTTTGGATCATGTCCTATACTGGTTCCCGGTGGGTGGCTGAGACTTTGGTTAATTCTTCTTCCTGCCGGGAAATTAGAGTGACATGTGCCCGTCCAAATGCCTAACAGCTACTCTCTCATGGGTTCTCCCTCGTCCCTTCCATACTCTGCCAAATTGGGAACCTGTGCAAACCAGGAGGTTAAAGGGCCTGTCTCTCCAAGTTGGGAGATTGATAGTAAGGCAGTTGGAAAGTCAAACTGGAGCACCAGGAGAGGGACTATTCGTTGAGTTTTAGAAACCTTTCGTATTCACAGTGTGTCCATTCTCTAGGTTTCCTGTACATGTTATAGCTGTAGTAATATTCCCTTGAACCTGGAGAGTTGGGACCCATGGAATGGGGGCCATGCATTATTGCTTGAAAGGGTCTGCATTTGCTCACCCAATCTCACCAATCCTCTCAGTCCCAAGTGTCCAGCCTTATGCCACATCCAGCTGTCATTGTAGATAGGGTCTTTCCAGGTTTCCTCAGACACCCTGAAGGAATTGTAAAGAATTTCCCTGTTTTTTGGTTTTGCTTTTGAAATTCCTTTTTATAGTGGGTTTGAGCTGATTCTCGCTGCCATGTTTATGCCACTCTAGACACACTTGATTCCCTTATGGAGTCATATCAATACATAGGTTTTAAGATTCTTACTAGTCAGATATATTCCTCTGCGGGAAATATGGGGTTTTGAGTCTCTTTCACTGAGGAAGGTGTAGGTCTTGTCTATTCCAAAGTTGGTTTTTGGAACGGTCCCTGTGCTTATATCAAACTCTGGTTTTATGCATCACCCCACCTCTCCATCCCCTTTATGCAGGCATAAGAGTGTTTTCTAAATGTGAGACTCTGTTCTCTTTCCTAACTCAGTTCACGTGTAGCCATGTTTACAGGATCTTCATAAGTGATATCTTATGATAAGTTTCTTTTTCTGTGTGACTTATTTCACTTAGAATCATCGTACCTGAATCCACTCACTTTGCTGCTACTGGTCTTATGACATTGATTTCATGGCTGAGGGATATTCCATCGTACGTAAGTACCACAATGTTTTGAACCATTTTTATATTTCCTGGGATATTTAAGGTGTACCCAAGTTTAGGTTCTTGTAGTCAGTGCAGCCCTAAATTTGGAGGTGGCACTTTCTTATTGATTTTCAGTTTTGACAAGGTATATTCCCTAGACTGGAAGTGGCCTTGGCTCTGTAGCTCTGTTGTTTACTTGTTTTAGGGAACACAATGCACTCCTCCAGTGAGGCAGTTGGCAATTGACATCCCGCCCATCAGCATGACAAGGCTCCCTGTTCTCCAGGACCTGTCTTGCCTTTCTGGTTTTTACACATTTTGTGGATGTCCCTTTTGACCGGTGGGAAGTGATACTTCTTTGTAGTGCAGATTTGCATTGCCCACTTGCTTGCTTGGCCAAAAAGGGCGTATGCTTTTTCTCCTGAATATATTCAGGAGAAAACGCATACGCCCTTTTTGGCCAAGTGCACCATTGTCCAAGTTGTGCCCCTCTTCCTGTGCTTTACAGGCGATTCCAACGTACGTCTTGAAATCTGTTTCCTGCTATTTTGCCTCGCTTTCAAGTCCGCCTCGTTGACTTCCCTCAACAGATTTTTGGACGATAGTTGTCCTTTATCACTCTGCCAGTTTGTGAATTGCTGTGCCCCTGAGCTCCATTTCTCAACTCGTTTTTTGTGAGCTGAACGCAAGTCCAAAATTTTGGATCATGTCCTATACTGGTTCCCGGTGGGTGGCTGAGACTTTGGTTAATTCTTCTTCCTGCTGGGAAATTAGAGTGACATGTGCCCGTCCAAATGCCTAACAGCTACTCTCTCATGGGTTCTCCCTCGTCCCTTCCATCCTCTGCCAAATTGGGAACCTGTGCAAACCAGGAGGTTAAAGGGCCTGTCTCTCCAAGTTGGGAGATTGATAGTAAGGCAGTTGGAAAGTCAAACTGGAGCACCAGGAGAGGGACTATTCGTTGAGTTTTAGAAACCTTTCGTATTCACAGTGTGTCCATTCTCTAGGTTTCCTGTACATGTTATAGCTGTAGTAATATTCCCTTGAACATGGAGAGTTGGGACCCATGGAATGGGGGCCATGCATTATTGCTTGAAAGGGTCTGCATTTGCTCACCCAATCTCACCAATCCTCTCAGTCCCAAGTGTCCAGCCTTATGCCACATCCAGCTGTCATTGTAGACAGGGTCTTTCCAGGTTTCCTCAGACACCCTGAAGGAATTGTAAAGAATTTCCCTGTTTTTTGGTTTTGCTTTTGAAATTCCTTTTTATAGTGGGTTTGAGCTGATTCTCGCTGCCATGTTTATGCCACTCTAGACACACTTGATTCCCTTATGGAGACATATCAATACATAGGTTTTAAGATTCTTACTAGTCAGATATATTCCTCTGTGGGAAATATGGGGTTTTGAGTCTCTTTCACTGAGGAAGGTGTCGGTCTTGTCAATTCCAAAGTTGGTTTTTGAAACGATCCCTGTGCTTATATCAAACTCTGGTTTTATGCATCACCCCACCTCTCCTTCCCCTTTTTGCAGGCATAAGAGTGTTTTCTAAATGTGAGACTCTGTTCTCTTTCCTAACTCAGGTCACGTGTAGCCATGTTTACAGGATCTTCATAAGTGATATCTTATGATAAGTTTCTTTTTCTGTGTGACTTATTTCACTTAGAATCATCGTACCTGAATCCACTCACTTTGCTGCTACTGGTCTTATGACATTGATTTCATGGCTGAGGGGTATTCCATCGTACGTAAGTACCACAATGTTTTGAACCATTTTTATATTTCCTGGGATATTTAAGGTGTACCCAAGTTGAGGTTCTTGTAGTCAGTGCAGCCCTAAATTTGGAGGTGGCTCTTTCTTATTGATTTTCAGTTTTCCCAAGGTATATTCCCTAGACTGGAAGTGGCCTTGGCTCTGTAGCTCTGTTGTTTACTTGTTTTAGGGAACACAATGCACTCCTCCAGTGAGGCAGTTGGCAATTTACATCACGCCCATCAGCATGACAAGGCTCCCAGTTCTCCAGGGCCTGTCTTGCCTTTCTGGTTTTTACACATTTTGTGGATGTCCCTTTTGACCGGTGGGAAGTGATTCTTCTTTGTAGTGCAGATTTGCATTGCCCGCTTGCTTGCTTGGCCAAAAAGGGCGTATGCGTTTTCTCCTGAATATATTCAGGAGAAAACGCATACGCCATTTTTGGCCAAGTGCACCATTGTCCAAGTTGTGCCCCTCTTCCTGTGCTTTACAGGTGATTCCAAGGTACCTCTTGAAATCTGTTTCCTGCTATTTTGCCTCGCTTTCAAGTCCGCCTCGTTGACTTCCCTCAACAGATTTTTGGACGATAGTTGTCCTTTATCACTCTGCCAGTTTGTGAATTGCTGTGCCCCTGAGCTCCATTTCTCAACTCGTTTTTTGTGAGCTGAACGCAAGTCCAAAATTTTGGATCATGTCCTATACTGGTTCCCGGTGGGTGGCTGAGACTTTGGTTAATTCTTCTTCCTGCCGGGAAATTAGAGTGACATGTGCCCGTCCAAATGCCTAACAGCTACTCTCTCATGGGTTCTCCCTCGTCCCTTCCATCCTCTGCCAAATTGGGAACCTGTGCAAACCAGGAGGTTAAAGGGCCTGTCTCTCCAAGTTGGGAGATTGATAGTAAGGCAGTTGGAAAGTCAAACTGGAGCACCAGGAGAGGGACTATTCGTTGAGTTTTAGAAACCTTTCGTATTCACAGTGTGTCCATTCTCTAGGTTTCCTGTACATGTTATAGCTGTAGTAATATTCCCTTGAACCTGGAGAGTTGGGACCCATGGAATGGGGGCCATGCATTATTGCTTGAAAGGGTCTGCATTTGCTCACCCAATCTCACCAATCCTCTCAGTCCCAAGTGTCCAGCCTTATGCCACATCCAGCTGTCATTGTAGATAGGGTCTTTCCAGGTTTCCTCAGACACCCTGAAGGAATTGTAAAGAATTTCCCTGTTTTTTGGTTTTGCTTTTGAAATTCCTTTTTATAGTGGGTTTCAGCTGATTCTCGCTGCCATGTTTATGCCACTCTAGACACACTTGATTCCCTTATGGAGTCATATCAATACATAGGTTTTAAGATTCTTACTAGTCAGATATATTCCTCTGCGGGAAATATGGGGTTTTGAGTCTCTTTCACTGAGGAAGGTGTCGGTTTTGTCAATTCCAAAGTTGGTTTTTGGAACGGTCCCTGTGCTTATATCAAACTCTGGTTTTATGCATCACCCCACCTCTCCATCCCCTTTATGCAGGCATAAGAGTGTTTTCTAAATGTGAGACTCTGTTCTCTTTCCCAACTCAGTTCACGTGTAGCCATGTTTACAGGATCTTCATAAGTGATATCTTATGATAAGTTTCTTTTTCTGTGTGACTTATTTCACTTAGAATCAACGTACCTGAATCCACTCACTTTGCTGCTTCTAGTCTTATGACATTGATTTCATCGCTGAGGGATATTCCATCGTACGTAAGTACCACAATGTTTTGAACCATTTTTATATTTCCTGGGATATTTAAGGTGTACCCAAGTTGAGGTTCTTGTAGCCAGTGCAGCCCGAAATTTGGAGGTGGCTCTTTCTTATTGATTTTCAGTTTTCCCAAGGTATATTCCCTAGACTAGAAGTGGCCTTGGCTCTGTAGCTCTGTTGTTTACTTGTTTTAGGGAACACAATGCACTCCTCCAGTGAGGCAGTTGGCAATTTACATCCCGCCCATCAGCATAACAAGGCTCCCTGTTCTCCAGGGCCTGTCTTGCCTTTCTGGTTTTTACACATTTTGTGGATGTCCCTTTTGACCGGTGGGAAGTGATACTTCTTTGTAGTGCAGATTTGCATTGCCCGCTTGCTTGCTTGGCCAAAAAGGGCGTATGCGTTTTCTCCTGAATATATTCAGGAGAAAACGCATATGCCCTTTTTGGCCAAGTGCACCATTGTCCAAGTTGTGCCCCTCTTCCTGTGCTTTACAGGCGATTCCAAGGTACCTCTTGAAATCTGTTTCCTGCTATTTTGCCTCACTTTCAAGTCCGCCTCGTTGACTTTCCTCAACAGATTTTTGGACGATAGTTGTCCTTTATCACTCTGCCAGTTTGTGAATTGCTGTGCCCCTGAGCTCCATTTCTCAACTCGTTTTTTGTGAGCTGAACGCAAGTCCAAAATTTTGGATCATGTCCTATACTGGTTCCCGGTGGGTGGCTGAGACTTTGGTTAATTCTTCTTCCTGCCGGGAAATTAGAGTGACATGTGCCCGTCCAAATGCCTAACAGCTACTCTCTCATGGGTTCTCCGTCGTCCCTTCCATCCTCTGCCAAATTGGGAACCTGTGCAAACCAGGAGGTTAAAGGGCCTGTCTCTCCAAGTTGGGAGATTGATAGTAAGGCAGTTGGAAAGTCAAACTGGAGCACCAGGAGAGGGACTATTCGTTGAGTTTTAGAAACCTTTCGTATTCACAGTGTGTCCATTCTCTAGGTTTCCTGTACATGTTATAGCTGTAGTAATATTCCCTTGAACCTGGAGAGTTGGGACCCATGGAATGGGGGCCATGCATTATTACTTGAAAGGGTCTGCATTTGCTCACCCAATCTCACCAATCCTCTCAGTCCCAAGTGTCCAGCCTTATGCCACATCCAGCTGTCATGGTAGATAGGGTCTTTCCAGGTTTCCTCAGACACCCTGAAGGAATTGTAAAGAATTTCCCTGTTTTTTGGTTTTGCTTTTGAAATTCCTTTTTATAGTGGGTTTGAGCTGATTCTCGCTGCCATGTTTATGCCACACTAGACACACTTGATTCCCTTATGGACACATATCAATACATAGGTTTTAAGATTCTTACTAGTCAGATATATTCCTCTGCGGGAAATATGGGGTTTTGAGTCTCTTTCACTGAGGAAGGTGTCGGTCTTGTCTATTCCAAAGTTGGTTTTTGGAACGGTCCCTGTGCTTATATCAAACTCTGGTTTTATGCATCACCCCACCTCTCCTTCCCCTTTAAGCAGGCATAAGAGTGTTTTCTAAATGTGAGACTCTGTTCTCTTTCCTAACTCAGTTCACGTGTAGCCATGTTTACAGGATCTTCATAAGTGATATCTTATGATAAGTTTCTTTTTCTGTGTGACTTATTTCACTTAGAATCATCGTACCTGAATCCACTCACTTTGCTGCTACTGGTCTTATGACATTGATTTCATGGCTGAGGGGTATTCCATCGTACGTAAGTACCACAATGTTTTGAACCATTTTTATATTTCCTGGGATATTTAAGGTGTACCCAAGTTGAGGTTCTTGTAGTCAGTGCAGCCCTAAATTTGGAGGTGGCTCTTTCTTATTGATTTTCAGTTTTCCCAAGGTATATTCCCTAGACTGGAAGTGGCCTTGGCTCTGTAGCTCTGTTGTTTACTTGTTTTAGGGAACACAATGCACTCCTCCAGTGAGGCAGTTGGCAATTTACATCCCGCCCATCAGCATGACAAGGCTCCCAGTTCTCCAGGGCCTGTCTTGCCTTTCTGGTTTTTACACATTTTGTGGATGTCCCTTTTGACCGGTGGGAAGTGATTCTTCTTTGTAGTGCAGATTTGCATTGCCCGCTTGCTTGCTTGGCCAAAAAGGGCGTATGCGTTTTCTCCTGAATATATTCAGGAGAAAACGCATACGCCCTTTTTAGCCAAGTGCACCATTGTCCAAGTTGTGCCCCTCTTCCTGTGCTTTACAGGCGATTCCAAGGTACCTCTTGAAATCTGTTTCCTGCTATTTTGCCTCGCTTTCAAGTCCGCCTCGTTGACTTCCCTCAACAGATTTTTGGACGATAGTTGTCCTTTATCACTCTGCCAGTTTGTGAATTGCTGTGCCCCTGAGCTCCATTTCTCAACTCGTTTTTTGTGAGCTGAACGCAAGTCCAAAATTTTGGATCATGTCCTATACTGGTTCCCGGTGGGTGGCTGAGACTTTGGTTAATTCTTCTTCCTGCCGGGAAATTAGAGTGACATGTGCCCGTCCAAATGCCTAACAGCTACTCTCTCATGGGTTCTCCCTCGTCCCTTCCATCCTCTGCCAAATTGGGAACCTGTGCAAACCAGGAGGTTAAAGGGCCTGTCTCTCCAAGTTGGGAGATTGATAGTAAGGCAGTTGGAAAGTCAAACTGGAGCACCAGGAGAGGGACTATTCGTTGAGTTTTAGAAACCTTTCGTATTCACAGTGTGTCCATTCTCTAGGTTTCCTGTACATGTTATAGCTGTAGTAATATTCCCTTGAACCTGGAGAGTTGGGACCCATGGAATGGGGGCCATGCATTATTGCTTGAAAGGATCTGCATTTGCTCACCCAATCTCACCAATCCTCTCAGTCCCAAGTGTCCAGCCTTATGCCACATCCAGCTGTCATTGTAGATAGGGTCTTTCCAGGTTTCCTCAGACACCCTGAAGGAATTGTAAAGAATTTCCCTGTTTTTTGGTTTTGCTTTTGAAATTCCTTTTTATAGTGGGTTTGAGCTGATTCTCGCTGCCATGTTTATGCCACTCTAGACACACTTGATTCCCTTATGGAGACATATCAATACATAGGTTTTAAGATTCTTACTAGTCAGATATATTCCTCTGTGGGAAATATGGGGTTTTGAGTCTCTTTCACTGAGGAAGGTGTAGGTCTTGTCTATTCCAAAGTTGGTTTTTGGAACGGTCCCTGTGCTTATATCAAACTCTGGTTTTATGCATCACCCCACCTCTCCATCCCCTTTATGCAGGCATAAGAGTGTTTTCTAAATGTGAGACTCTGTTCTCTTTCCTAACTCAGTTCACGTGTAACCATGTTTACAGGATCTTCATAAGTGATATCTTATGATAAGTTTCTTTTTCTGTGTGACTTATTTCACTTAGAATCAACGTACCTGAATCCACTCACTTTGCTGCTTCTAGTCTTATGACATTGATTTCATCGCTGAGGGATATTCCATCGTACGTAAGTACCACAATGTTTTGAACCATTTTTATATTTCCTGGGATATTTAAGGTGTACCCAAGTTGAGGTTCTTGTAGCCAGTGCAGCCCGAAATTTGGAGGTGGCTCTTTCTTATTGATTTTCAGTTTTCCCAAGGTATATTCCCTAGACTAGAAGTGGCCTTGGCTCTGTAGCTCTGTTGTTTACTTGTTTTAGGGAACACAATGCACTCCTCCAGTGAGGCAGTTGGCAATTGACATCCCGCCCATCAGCATGACAAGGCTCCCTGTTCTCCAGGGCCTGTCTTGCCTTTCTGGTTTTTACACATTTTGTGGATGTCCCTTTTGACCGGTGGGAAGTGATACTTCTTTGTAGTGCAGATTTGCATTGCCCCCTTGCTTGCTTGGCCAAAAAGGGCGTATGCGTTTTCTCCTGAATATATTCAGGAGAAAACGCATACGCCCTTTTTGGCCAAGTGCACCATTGTCCAAGTTGTGCCCCTCTTCCTGTGCTTTACAGGCGATTCCAACGTACCTCTTGAAATCTGTTTCCTGCTATTTTGCCTCGCTTTCAAGTCCGCCTCGTTGACTTCCCTCAACAGATTTTTGGACGATAGTTGTCCTTTATCACTCTGCCAGTTTGTGAATTGCTGTGCCCCTGAGCTCCATTTCTCAACTCGTTTTTTGTGAGCTGAACGCAAGTCCAAAATTTTGGATCATGTCCTATACTGGTTCCCGGTGGGTGGCTGAGACTTTGGTTAATTCTTCTTCCTGCCGGGAAATTAGAGTGACATGTGCCCGTCCAAATGCCTAACAGCTACTCTCTCATGGGTTCTCCCTCGTCCCTTCCATCCTCTGCCAAATTGGGAACCTGTGCAAACCAGGAGGTTAAAGGGCCTGTCTCTCCAAGTTGGGAGATTGATAGTAAGGCAGTTGGAAAGTCAAACTGGAGCACCAGGAGAGGGACTATTCGTTGAGTTTTAGAAACCTTTCGTATTCACAGTGTGTCCATTCTCTAGGTTTCCTGTACATGTTATAGCTGTAGTAATATTCCCTTGAACCTGGAGAGTTGGGACCCATGGAATGGGGGCCATGCATTATTGCTTGAAAGGGTCTGCATTTGCTCACCCAATCTCACCAATCCTCTCAGTCCCAAGTGTCCAGCCTTATGCCACATCCAGCTGTCATTGTAGATAGGGTCTTTCCAGGTTTCCTCAGACACCCTGAAGGAATTGTAAAGAATTTCCCTGTTTTTTGGTTTTGCTTTTGAAATTCCTTTTTATAGTGGGTTTGAGCTGATTCTCGCTGCCATGTTTATGCCACTCTAGACACACTTGATTCCCTTATGGAGTCATATCAATACATAGGTTTTAAGATTCTTACTAGTCAGATATATTCCTCTGCGGGAAATATGGGGTTTTGAGTCTCTTTCACTGAGGAAGGTGTCGGTTTTGTCAATTCCAAAGTTGGTTTTTGAAACGGTCCCTGTGCTTATATCAAACTCTGGTTTTATGCATCACCCCACCTCTCCTTCCCCTTTATGCAGGCATAAGAGTGTTTTCTAAATGTGAGACTCTGTTCTCTTTCCCAACTCAGTTCACGTGTAGCCATGTTTACAGGATCTTCCTAAGTGATATCTTATGATAAGTTTCTTTTTCTGTGTGACTTATTTCACTTAGAATCATCGTACCTGAATCCACTCACTTTGCTGCTACTGGTCTTATGACATTGATTTCATGGCTGAGGGATATTCCATCGTACGTAAGTACCACAATGTTTTGAACCATTTGTATATTTCCTGGGATATTTAAGGTGTACCCAAGTTGAGGTTCTTGTTGTCAGTGCAGCCCTAAATTTGGAGGTGGCTCTTTCTTATTGATTTTCAGTTTTCCCAAGGTATATTCCCTAGACTGGAAGTGGCCTTGGCTCTGTAGCTCTGTTGTTTACTTGTTTTAGGGAACACAATGCACTCCTCCTGTGAGGCAGTTGGCAATTTACATCCCGCCCATCAGCATAACAAGGCTCCCTGTTCTCCAGGGCCTGTCTTGCCTTTCTGGTTTTTACACATTTTGTGGATGTCCCTTTTGACCGGTGGGAAGTGATACTTCTTTGTAGTGCAGATTTGCATTGCCCGCTTGCTTGCTTGGCCAAAAAGGGCGTATGCGTTTTCTCCTGAATATATTCAGGAGAAAACGCATACGCCCTTTTTGGCCAAGTGCACCATTGTCCAAGTTGTGCCCCTCTTCCTGTGCTTTACAGGCGATTCCAAGGTACCTCTTGAAATCTGTTTCCTGCTATTTTGCCTCACTTTCAAGTCCGCCTCGTTGACTTTCCTCAACAGATTTTTGGACGATAGTTGTCCTTTATCACTCTGCCAGTTTGTGAATTGCTGTGCCCCTGAGCTCCATTTCTCAACTCGTTTTTTGTGAGCTGAACGCAAGTCCAAAATTTTGGATCATGTCCTATACTGGTTCCCGGTGGGTGGCTGAGACTTTGGTTAATTCTTCTTCCTGCCGGGAAATTAGAGTGACATGTGCCCGTCCAAATGCCTAACAGCTACTCTCTCATGGGTTCTCCCTCGTCCCTTCCATCCTCTGCCAAATTGGGAACCTGTGCAAACCAGGAGGTTAAAGGGCCTGTCTCTCCAAGTTGGGAGATTTATAGTAAGGCAGTTGGAAAGTCAAACTGGAGCACCAGGAGAGGGACTATTCGTTGAGTTTTAGAAACCTTTCGTATTCACAGTGTGTCCATTCTCTAGGTTTCCTGTACATGTTATAGCTGTAGTAATATTCCCTTGAACCTGGAGAGTTGGGACCCATGGAATGGGGGCCATGCATTATTGCTTGAAAGGGTCTGCATTTGCTCACCCAATCTCACCAATCCTCTCAGTCCCAAGTGTCCAGCCTTATGCCACATCCAGCTGTCATTGTAGATAGGGTCTTTCCAGGTTTCCTCAGACACCCTGAAGGAATTGTAAAGAATTTCCCTGTTTTTTGGTTTTGCTTTTGAAATTCCTTTTTATAGTGGGTTTGAGCTGATTCTCGCTGCCATGTTTATGCCACTCTAGACACACTTGATTCCCTTATGGAGTCATATCAATACATAGGTTTTAAGATCCTTACTACTCAGATATATTCCTCTGCGGGAAATATGGGGTTTTGAGTCTCTTTCACTGAGGAAGGTGTAGGTCTTGTCTATTCCAAAGTTGGTTTTTGGAACGGTCCCTGTGCTTATATCAAACTCTGGTTTTATGCATCACCCCACCTCTCCATCCCCTTTATGCAGGCATAAGAGTGTTTTCTAAATGTGAGACTCTGTTCTCTTTCCTAACTCAGTTCACGTGTAGCCATGTTTACAGGATCTTCATAAGTGATATCTTATGATAAGTTCCTTTTTCTGTGTGACTTATTTCACTTAGAATCATCGTACCTGAATCCACTCACTTTGCTGCTACTGGTTTTATGACATTGATTTCATGGCTGAGGGATATTCCATCGTACGTAAGTACCACAAAGTTTTGAACCATTTTTATATTTCCTGGGATATTTAAGGTGTACCCAAGTTGAGGTTCTTGTAGCCAGTGCAGCCCTAAATTTGGAGGTGGCTCTTTCTTATTGATTTTCTGTTTTCCCAAGGTATATTCCCTAGACTAGAAGTGGCCTTGGCTCTGTAGCTCTGTTGTTTACTTGTTTTAGGGAACACAATGCACTCCTCCAGTGAGGCAGTTGGCAATTTACATCCCGCCCATCAGCATAACAAGGCTCCCTGTTCTCCAGGGCCTGTCTTGCCTTTCTGGTTTTTACACATTTTGTGGATGTCCCTTTTGACCAGTGGGAAGTGATACTTCTTTGTAGTGCAGATTTGCATTGCCCGCTTGCTTGCTTGGCCAAAAAGGGCGTATGCGTTTTCTCCTGAATATATTCAGGAGAAAACGCATACGCCCTTTTTGGCCAAGTGCACCATTGTCCAAGTTGTGCCCCTCTTCCTGTGCTTTACAGGCGATTCCAACGTACCTCTTGAAATCTGTTTCCTGCTATTTTGCCTCACTTTCAAGTCCGCCTCGTTGACGTCCCTCAACAGATTTTTGGATGATAGTTGTCCTTTATCACTCTGCCAGTATGTGAATTGCTGTGCCCCTGAGCTCCATTTCTCAACTCGTTTTTTGTGAGCTGAACGCAAGTCCAAAATTTTGGATCATGTCCTATACTGGTTCCCGGTGGGTGGCTGAGACTTTGGTTAATTCTTCTTCCTGCCGGGAAATTAGATTGACATGTGCCGGTCCAAATGCCTAACAGCTACTCTCTCATGGGTTCTCCCTCGTCCCTTCCATCCTCTGCCAAATTGGGAACCTGTGCAAACCAGGAGGTTAAAGGGCCTGTCTCTCCAAGTTGGGAGATTGATAGTAAGGCAGTTGGAAAGTCAAACTGGAGCACCAGGAGAGGGACTATTCGTTGAGTTTTAGAAACCTTTCGTATTCACAGTGTGTCCATTCTCTAGGTTTCCTGTACATGTTATAGCTGTAGTAATATTCCCTTGAACCTGGAGAGTTGGGACCCATGGAATGGAGGCCATGCATTATTGCTTGAAAGGGTCTGCATTTGCTCACCCAATCTCACCAATCCTCTCAGTCCCAAGTGTCCAGCCTTATGACACATCCAGCTGTCATTGTAGATAGGGTCTTTCCAGGTTTCCTCAAACACCCTGAAGGAATTGTAAAGAATTTCCCTGTTTTTTGGTTTTGCTTTTGAAATTCCTTTTTATAGTGGGTTTGAGCTGATTCTCGCTGCCATGTTTATGCCACTCTAGACACACTTGATTCCCTTATGGAGACATATCAATACATAGGTTTTAAGATTCTTACTAGTCAGATATATTCCTCTGTGGGAAATATGGGGTTTTGAGTCTCTTTCACTGAGGAAGGTGTCGGTCTTGTCAATTCCAAAGTTGGTTTTTGAAACGGTCCCTGTGCTTATATCAAACTCTGGTTTTATGCATCACTCCACCTCTCCTTCCCCTTTATGCGGGCATAAGAGTGTTTTCTAAATGTGAGACTCTGTTCTCTTTCCTAACTCAGTTCACGTGTAGCCATGTTTACAGGATCTTCATAAGTGATATCTTATGATAAGTTTCTTTTTCTGTGTGACTTATTTCACTTAGAATCATCGTACCTGAATCCAATCACTTTGCTGCTTCTGGTCTTATGACATTGATTTCATCGCTGAGGGATATTCCATCGTACGTAAGTACCACAATGTTTTGAACCATTTTTATATTTCCTGGGATATTTAAGGTGTACCCAAGTTGAGGTTCTTGTAGTCAGTGCAGCCCTAAATTTGGAGGTGGCTCTTTCTTATTGATTTTCAGTTTTCCCAAGGTATATTCCCTAGACTGGAAGTGGCCTTGGCTCTGTAGCTCTGTTGTTTACTTGTTTTAGGGAACACAATGCACTCCTCCAGTGAGGCAGTTGGCAATTTACATCCCGCCCATCAGCATAACAAGGCTCCCAGTTCTCCAGGGCCTGTCTTGCCTTTCTGGTTTTTACACATTTTGTGGATGTCCCTTTTGACCGGTGGGAAGTGATACTTCTTTGTAGTGCAGATTTGCATTGCCCGCTTGCTTGCTTGGCCAAAAAGGGCGTATGCGTTTTCTCCTGAATATATTCAGGAGAAAACGCATACGCCCTTTTTGGCCAAGTGCACCATTGTCCAAGTTGTGCCCCTCTTCCTGTGCTTTACAGGCGATTCCAGGGTACCTCTTGAAATCTGTTTCCTGCTATTTTGCCTCGCTTTCAATTCCGCCTCGTTGACTTCCCTCAACAGATTTTTGGACGATAGTTGTCCTTTATCACTCTGCCAGTTTGTGAATTGCTGTGCCCCTGAGCTCCATTTCTCAACTCGTTTTTTGTGAGCTGAACGCAAGTCCAAAATTTTGGATCATGTCCTATACTGGTTCCCGGTGGGTGGCTGAGACTTTGGTTAATTCTTCTTCCTGCCGGGAAATTAGAGTGACATGTGCCCGTCCAAATGCCTAACAGCTACTCTCTCATGGGTTCTCCCTCGTCCCTTCCATCCTCTGGCAAATTGGGAACCTGTGCAAACCAGGAGGTTAAAGGGCCTGTCTCTCCAAGTTGGGAGATTGATAGTAAGGCAGTTGGAAAGTCAAACTGGAGCCCCAGGAGAGGGACTATTGGTTGAGTTTTAGAAACCTTTCGTATTCACAGTGTGTCCATTCTCTAGGTTTCCTGTACATGTTATAGCTGTAGTAATATTCCCTTGAACCTGGAGAGTTGGGACCCATGGAATGGGGGCCATGCATTATTGCTTGAAAGGGTCTGCATTTGCTCACCCAATCTCACCAATCCTCTCAGTCCCAAGTGTCCAGCCTTATGCCACATCCAGCTGTCATTGTAGACAGGGTCTTTCCAGGTTTCCTCAGACACCCTGAAGGAATTGTAAAGAATTTCCCTGTTTTTTGGTTTTGCTTTTGAAATTCCTTTTTATAGTGGGTTTGAGCTGATTCTCGCTGCCATGTTTATGCCACTCTAGACACACTTGATTCCCTTATGGAGTCATATCAATACATAGGTTTTAAGATTCTTACTAGTCAGATATATTCCTCTGCGGGAAATATGGGGTTTTGAGTCTCTTTCACTGAGGAAGGTGTAGGTCTTGTCTATTCCAAAGTTGGTTTTTGGAACGGTCCCTGTGCTTATATCAAACTCTGGTTTTATGCATCACCCCACCTCTCCTTCCCCTTTATGCAGGCATAAGAGTGTTTTCTAAATGTGAGACTCTGTTCTCTTTCCTAACTCAGTTCACGTGTAGCCATGTTTACAGGATCTTCATAAGTGATATCTTATGATAAGTTTCTTTTTCTGTGTGACTTATTTCACTTAGAATCATCGTACCTGAATCCACTCACTTTGCTGCTACTGGTCTTATGACATTGATTTCATGGCTGAGGGATATTCCATCGTACGTAAGTACCACAATGTTTTGAACCATTTGTATATTTCCTGGGATATTTAAGGTGTACCCAAGTTGAGGTTCTTGTTGTCAGTGCAGCCCTAAATTTGGAGGTGGCTCTTTCTTATTGATTTTCAGTTTTCCCAAGGTATATTCCCTAGACTGGAAGTGGCCTTGGCTCTGTAGCTCTGTTGTTTACTTGTTTTAGGGAACACAATGCACTCCTCCAGTGAGGCAGTTGGCAATTTACATCCCGCCCATCAGCATAACAAGGCTCCCTGTTCTCCAGGGCCTGTCTTGCCTTTCTGGTTTTTACACATTTTGTGGATGTCCCTTTTGACCGGTGGGAAGTGATACTTCTTTGTAGTGCAGATTTGCATTGCCCGCTTGCTTGCTTGGCCAAAAAGGGCGTATGCGTTTTCTCCTGAATATATTCAGGAGAAAACGCATACGCCCTTTTTGGCCAAGTGCACCATTGTCCAAGTTGTGCCCCTCTTCCTGTGCTTTACAGGCGATTCCAAGGTACCTCTTGAAATCTGTTTCCTGCTATTTTGCCTCACTTTCAAGTCCGCCTCGTTGACTTTCCTCAACAGATTTTTGGACGATAGTTGTCCTTTATCACTCTGCCAGTTTGTGAATTGCTGTGCCCCTGAGCTCCATTTCTCAACTCGTTTTTTGTGAGCTGAACGCAAGTCCAAAATTTTGGATCATGTCCTATACTGGTTCCCGGTGGGTGGCTGAGACTTTGGTTAATTCTTCTTCCTGCCGGGAAATTAGAGTGACATGTGCCCGTCCAAATGCCTAACAGCTACTCTCTCATGGGTTCTCCCTCGTCCCTTCCATCCTCTGCCAAATTGGGAACCTGTGCAAACCAGGAGGTTAAAGGGCCTGTCTCTCCAAGTTGGGAGATTTATAGTAAGGCAGTTGGAAAGTCAAACTGGAGCACCAGGAGAGGGACTATTCGTTGAGTTTTAGAAACCTTTCGTATTCACAGTGTGTCCATTCTCTAGGTTTCCTGTACATGTTATAGCTGTAGTAATATTCCCTTGAACCTGGAGAGTTGGGACCCATGGAATGGGGGCCATGCATTATTGCTTGAAAGGGTCTGCATTTGCTCACCCAATCTCACCAATCCTCTCAGTCCCAAGTGTCCAGCCTTATGCCACATCCAGCTGTCATTGTAGATAGGGTCTTTCCAGGTTTCCTCAGACACCCTGAAGGAATTGTAAAGAATTTCCCTGTTTTTTGGTTTTGCTTTTGAAATTCCTTTTTATAGTGGGTTTGAGCTGATTCTCGCTGCCATGTTTATGCCACTCTAGACACACTTGATTCCCTTATGGAGTCATATCAATACATAGGTTTTAAGATCCTTACTACTCAGATATATTCCTCTGCGGGAAATATGGGGTTTTGAGTCTCTTTCACTGAGGAAGGTGTAGGTCTTGTCTATTCCAAAGTTGGTTTTTGGAACGGTCCCTGTGCTTATATCAAACTCTGGTTTTATGCATCACCCCACCTCTCCATCCCCTTTATGCAGGCATAAGAGTGTTTTCTAAATGTGAGACTCTGTTCTCTTTCCTAACTCAGTTCACGTGTAGCCATGTTTACAGGATCTTCATAAGTGATATCTTATGATAAGTTCCTTTTTCTGTGTGACTTATTTCACTTAGAATCATCGTACCTGAATCCACTCACTTTGCTGCTACTGGTTTTATGACATTGATTTCATGGCTGAGGGATATTCCATCGTACGTAAGTACCACAAAGTTTTGAACCATTTTTATATTTCCTGGGATATTTAAGGTGTACCCAAGTTGAGGTTCTTGTAGCCAGTGCAGCCCTAAATTTGGAGGTGGCTCTTTCTTATTGATTTTCTGTTTTCCCAAGGTATATTCCCTAGACTAGAAGTGGCCTTGGCTCTGTAGCTCTGTTGTTTACTTGTTTTAGGGAACACAATGCACTCCTCCAGTGAGGCAGTTGGCAATTTACATCCCGCCCATCAGCATAACAAGGCTCCCTGTTCTCCAGGGCCTGTCTTGCCTTTCTGGTTTTTACACATTTTGTGGATGTCCCTTTTGACCAGTGGGAAGTGATACTTCTTTGTAGTGCAGATTTGCATTGCCCGCTTGCTTGCTTGGCCAAAAAGGGCGTATGCGTTTTCTCCTGAATATATTCAGGAGAAAACGCATACGCCCTTTTTGGCCAAGTGCACCATTGTCCAAGTTGTGCCCCTCTTCCTGTGCTTTACAGGCGATTCCAACGTACCTCTTGAAATCTGTTTCCTGCTATTTTGCCTCACTTTCAAGTCCGCCTCGTTGACGTCCCTCAACAGATTTTTGGATGATAGTTGTCCTTTATCACTCTGCCAGTATGTGAATTGCTGTGCCCCTGAGCTCCATTTCTCAACTCGTTTTTTGTGAGCTGAACGCAAGTCCAAAATTTTGGATCATGTCCTATACTGGTTCCCGGTGGGTGGCTGAGACTTTGGTTAATTCTTCTTCCTGCCGGGAAATTAGATTGACATGTGCCGGTCCAAATGCCTAACAGCTACTCTCTCATGGGTTCTCCCTCGTCCCTTCCATCCTCTGCCAAATTGGGAACCTGTGCAAACCAGGAGGTTAAAGGGCCTGTCTCTCCAAGTTGGGAGATTGATAGTAAGGCAGTTGGAAAGTCAAACTGGAGCACCAGGAGAGGGACTATTCGTTGAGTTTTAGAAACCTTTCGTATTCACAGTGTGTCCATTCTCTAGGTTTCCTGTACATGTTATAGCTGTAGTAATATTCCCTTGAACCTGGAGAGTTGGGACCCATGGAATGGAGGCCATGCATTATTGCTTGAAAGGGTCTGCATTTGCTCACCCAATCTCACCAATCCTCTCAGTCCCAAGTGTCCAGCCTTATGACACATCCAGCTGTCATTGTAGATAGGGTCTTTCCAGGTTTCCTCAAACACCCTGAAGGAATTGTAAAGAATTTCCCTGTTTTTTGGTTTTGCTTTTGAAATTCCTTTTTATAGTGGGTTTGAGCTGATTCTCGCTGCCATGTTTATGCCACTCTAGACACACTTGATTCCCTTATGGAGACATATCAATACATAGGTTTTAAGATTCTTACTAGTCAGATATATTCCTCTGTGGGAAATATGGGGTTTTGAGTCTCTTTCACTGAGGAAGGTGTCGGTCTTGTCAATTCCAAAGTTGGTTTTTGAAACGGTCCCTGTGCTTATATCAAACTCTGGTTTTATGCATCACTCCACCTCTCCTTCCCCTTTATGCGGGCATAAGAGTGTTTTCTAAATGTGAGACTCTGTTCTCTTTCCTAACTCAGTTCACGTGTAGCCATGTTTACAGGATCTTCATAAGTGATATCTTATGATAAGTTTCTTTTTCTGTGTGACTTATTTCACTTAGAATCATCGTACCTGAATCCAATCACTTTGCTGCTTCTGGTCTTATGACATTGATTTCATCGCTGAGGGATATTCCATCGTACGTAAGTACCACAATGTTTTGAACCATTTTTATATTTCCTGGGATATTTAAGGTGTACCCAAGTTGAGGTTCTTGTAGTCAGTGCAGCCCTAAATTTGGAGGTGGCTCTTTCTTATTGATTTTCAGTTTTCCCAAGGTATATTCCCTAGACTGGAAGTGGCCTTGGCTCTGTAGCTCTGTTGTTTACTTGTTTTAGGGAACACAATGCACTCCTCCAGTGAGGCAGTTGGCAATTTACATCCCGCCCATCAGCATAACAAGGCTCCCAGTTCTCCAGGGCCTGTCTTGCCTTTCTGGTTTTTACACATTTTGTGGATGTCCCTTTTGACCGGTGGGAAGTGATACTTCTTTGTAGTGCAGATTTGCATTGCCCGCTTGCTTGCTTGGCCAAAAAGGGCGTATGCGTTTTCTCCTGAATATATTCAGGAGAAAACGCATACGCCCTTTTTGGCCAAGTGCACCATTGTCCAAGTTGTGCCCCTCTTCCTGTGCTTTACAGGCGATTCCAGGGTACCTCTTGAAATCTGTTTCCTGCTATTTTGCCTCGCTTTCAATTCCGCCTCGTTGACTTCCCTCAACAGATTTTTGGACGATAGTTGTCCTTTATCACTCTGCCAGTTTGTGAATTGCTGTGCCCCTGAGCTCCATTTCTCAACTCGTTTTTTGTGAGCTGAACGCAAGTCCAAAATTTTGGATCATGTCCTATACTGGTTCCCGGTGGGTGGCTGAGACTTTGGTTAATTCTTCTTCCTGCCGGGAAATTAGAGTGACATGTGCCCGTCCAAATGCCTAACAGCTACTCTCTCATGGGTTCTCCCTCGTCCCTTCCATCCTCTGGCAAATTGGGAACCTGTGCAAACCAGGAGGTTAAAGGGCCTGTCTCTCCAAGTTGGGAGATTGATAGTAAGGCAGTTGGAAAGTCAAACTGGAGCCCCAGGAGAGGGACTATTGGTTGAGTTTTAGAAACCTTTCGTATTCACAGTGTGTCCATTCTCTAGGTTTCCTGTACATGTTATAGCTGTAGTAATATTCCCTTGAACCTGGAGAGTTGGGACCCATGGAATGGGGGCCATGCATTATTGCTTGAAAGGGTCTGCATTTGCTCACCCAATCTCACCAATCCTCTCAGTCCCAAGTGTCCAGCCTTATGCCACATCCAGCTGTCATTGTAGACAGGGTCTTTCCAGGTTTCCTCAGACACCCTGAAGGAATTGTAAAGAATTTCCCTGTTTTTTGGTTTTGCTTTTGAAATTCCTTTTTATAGTGGGTTTGAGCTGATTCTCGCTGCCATGTTTATGCCACTCTAGACACACTTGATTCCCTTATGGAGTCATATCAATACATAGGTTTTAAGATTCTTACTAGTCAGATATATTCCTCTGCGGGAAATATGGGGTTTTGAGTCTCTTTCACTGAGGAAGGTGTAGGTCTTGTCTATTCCAAAGTTGGTTTTTGGAACGGTCCCTGTGCTTATATCAAACTCTGGTTTTATGCATCACCCCACCTCTCCTTCCCCTTTATGCAGGCATAAGAGTGTTTTCTAAATGTGAGACTCTGTTCTCTTTCCTAACTCAGTTCACGTGTAGCCATGTTTACAGGATCTTCATAAGTGATATCTTATGATAAGTTTCTTTTTCTGTGTGACTTATTTCACTTAGAATCATCGTACCTGAATCCACTCACTTTGCTGCTACTGGTCTTATGACATTGATTTCATCGCTGAGGGATATTCCATCGTACGTAAGTATCACAATGTTTTGAACCATTTTTATATTTCCTGGGATATTTAAGGTGTACCCAAGTTGAGGTTCTTGTAGTCAGTGCAGCCCTAAATTTGGAGGTGGCTCTTTCTTATTGATTTTCAGTTTTCCCAAGGTATATTCCCTAGACTGGAAGTGGCCTTGGCTCTGTAGCTCTGTTGTTTACTTGTTTTAGGGAACACAATGCACTCCTCCAGTGAGGCAGTTGGCAGTTTACATCCCGCCCATCAGCATAACAAGGCTCCCAGTTCTCCAGGGCCTGTCTTGCCTTTCTGGTTTTTACACATTTTGTGGATGTCCCTTTTGACCGGTGGGAAGTGATACTTCTTTGTAGTGCAGATTTGCATTGCCCGCTTGCTTGCTTGGCCAAAAAGGGCCTATGCGTTTTCTCCTGAATATATTCAGGAGAAAACGCATACGCCCTTTTTGGCCAAGTGCACCATTGTCCAAGTTGTGCCCCTCTTCCTGTGCTTTACAGGCGATTCCAAGGTACCTCTTGAAATCTGTTTCCTGCTATTTTGCCTCGCTTTCAAGTCCGCCTCGTTGACTTCCCTCAACAGATTTTTGGACGATAGTTGTCCTTTATCACTCTGCCAGTATGTGAATTGCTGTGCCCCTGAGCTCCATTTCTCAACTCGTTTTTTGTGAGCTGAACGCAAGTCCAAAATTTTGGATCATGTCCTATACTGGTTCCCGGTGGGTGGCTGAGACTTTGGTTAATTCTTCTTCCTGCCGGGAAATTAGAGTGACATGTGCCCGTCCAAATGCCTAACAGCTACTCTCTCATGGGTTCTCCGTCGTCCCTTCCATCCTCTGCCAAATTGGGAACCTGTGCAAACCAGGAGGTTAAAGGGCCTGTCTCTCCAAGTTGGGAGATTGATAGTAAGGCAGTTGGAAAGTCAAACTGGAGCACCAGGAGAGGGACTATTCGTTGAGTTTTAGAAACCTTTCGTATTCACAGTGTGTCCATTCTCTAGGTTTCCTGTACATGTTATAGCTGTAGTAATATTCCCTTGAACCTGGAGAGTTGGGACCCATGGAATGGGGGCCATGCATTATTACTTGAAAGGGTCTGCATTTGCTCACCCAATCTCACCAATCCTCTCAGTCCCAAGTGTCCAGCCTTATGCCACATCCAGCTGTCATGGTAGATAGGGTCTTTCCAGGTTTCCTCAGACACCCTGAAGGAATTGTAAAGAATTTCCCTGTTTTTTGGTTTTGCTTTTGAAATTCCTTTTTATAGTGGGTTTGAGCTGATTCTCGCTGCCACGTTTATGCCACTCTAGACACACTTGATTCCCTTATGGAGACATATCAATACATAGGTTTTAAGATTCTTACTACTCAGATATATTCCTCTGCGGGAAATATGGGGTTTTGA
The DNA here is from genome assembly GCF_025265405.1 of Mesoplodon densirostris. Lineage (NCBI taxonomy): Eukaryota > Metazoa > Chordata > Mammalia > Artiodactyla > Ziphiidae > Mesoplodon > Mesoplodon densirostris. The sequence goes on along the minus strand of NW_026778225.1, from coordinate 774,261 downwards.
GTCTCTTTCACTGAGGAAGGTGTCGGTCTTGTCTATTCCAAAGTTGGTTTTTGGAACGGTCCCTGTGCTTATATCAAACTCTGGTTTTATGCATCACCCCACCTCTCCTTCCCCTTTAAGCAGGCATAAGAGTGTTTTCTAAATGTGAGACTCTGTTCTCTTTCCTAACTCAGTTCACGTGTAGCCATGTTTACAGGATCTTCATAAGTGATATCTTATGATAAGTTTCTTTTTCTGTGTGACTTATTTCACTTAGAATCATCGTACCTGAATCCACTCACTTTGCTGCTAGTGGTCTTATGACATTGATTTCATGGCTGAGGGATATTCCATCGTACGTAAGTACCACAATGTTTTGAACCATTTGTATATTTCCTGGGATATTTAAGGTGTACCCAAGTTGAGGTTCTTGTTGTCAGTGCAGCCCTAAATTTGGAGGTGGCTCTTTCTTATTGATTTTCAGTTTTCCCAAGGTATATTCCCTAGACTGGAAGTGGCCTTGGCTCTGTAGCTCTGTTGTTTACTTGTTTTAGGGAACACAATGCACTCCTCCAGTGAGGCAGTTGGCAATTTACATCCCGCCCATCAGCATAACAAGGCTCCCTGTTCTCCAGGGCCTGTCTTGCCTTTCTGGTTTTTACACATTTTGTGGATGTCCCTTTTGACCGGTGGGAAGTGATACTTCTTTGTAGTGCAGATTTGCATTGCCCGCTTGCTTGCTTGGCCAAAAAGGGCGTATGCGTTTTCTCCTGAATATATTCAGGAGAAAACGCATACGCCCTTTTTGGCCAAGTGCACCATTGTCCAAGTTGTGCCCCTCTTCCTGTGCTTTACAGGCGATTCCAGGGTACCTCTTGAAATCTGTTTCCTGCTATTTTGCCTCGCTTTCAATTCTGCCTCGTTGACTTCCCTCAACAGATTTTTGGACGATAGTTGTCCTTTATCACTCTGCCAGTTTGTGAATTGCTGTGCCCCTGAGCTCCATTTCTCAACTCGTTTTTTGTGAGCTGAACACAAGTCCAAAATTTTGGATCATGTCCTATACTGGTTCCCGGTGGGTGGCTGAGACTTTGGTTAATTCTTCTTCCTGCCGGGAAATTAGAGTGACATGTGCCCGTCCAAATGCCTAACAGCTACTCTCTCATGGGTTCTCCCTCGTCCCTTCCATCCTCTGGCAAATTGGGAACCTGTGCAAACCAGGAGGTTAAAGGGCCTGTCTCTCCAAGTTGGGAGATTGATAGTAAGGCAGTTGGAAAGTCAAACTGGAGCACCAGGAGAGGGACTATTCGTTGAGTTTTAGAAACCTTTCGTATTCACAGTGTGTCCATTCTCTAGGTTTCCTGTACATGTTATAGCTGTAGTAATATTCCCTTGAACCTGGAGAGTTGGGACCCATGGAATGGGGGCCATGCATTATTGCTTGAAAGGGTCTGCATTTGCTCACCCAATCTCACCAATCCTCTCAGTCCCAAGTGTCCAGCCTTATGCCACATCCAGCTGTCATTGTAGACAGGGTCTTTCCAGGTTTCCTCAGACACCCTGAAGGAATTGTAAAGAATTTCCCTGTTTTTTGGTTTTGCTTTTGAAATTCCTTTTTATAGTGGGTTTGAGCTGATTCTCGCTGCCATGTTTATGCCACTCTAGACACACTTGATTCCCTTATGGAGTCATATCAATACATAGGTTTTAAGATTCTTACTAGTCAGATATATTCCTCTGCGGGAAATATGGGGTTTTGAGTCTCTTTCACTGAGGAAGGTGTAGGTCTTGTCTATTCCAAAGTTGGTTTTTGGAACGGTCCCTGTGCTTATATCAAACTCTGGTTTTATGCATCACCCCACCTCTCCTTCCCCTTTATGCAGGCATAAGAGTGTTTTCTAAATGTGAGACTCTGTTCTCTTTCCTAACTCAGTTCACGTGTAGCCATGTTTACAGGATCTTCATAAGTGATATCTTATGATAAGTTTCTTTTTCTGTGTGACTTATTTCACTTAGAATCATCGTACCTGAATCCACTCACTTTGCTGCTACTGGTCTTATGACATTGATTTCATCGCTGAGGGATATTCCATCGTACGTAAGTATCACAATGTTTTGAACCATTTTTATATTTCCTGGGATATTTAAGGTGTACCCAAGTTGAGGTTCTTGTAGTCAGTGCAGCCCTAAATTTGGAGGTGGCTCTTTCTTATTGATTTTCAGTTTTCCCAAGGTATATTCCCTAGACTGGAAGTGGCCTTGGCTCTGTAGATCTGTTGTTTACTTGTTTTAGGGAACACAATGCACTCCTCCAGTGAGGCAGTTGGCAGTTTACATCCCGCCCATCAGCATAACAAGGCTCCCAGTTCTCCAGGGCCTGTCTTGCCTTTCTGGTTTTTACACATTTTGTGGATGTCCCTTTTGACCGGTGGGAAGTGATACTTCTTTGTAGTGCAGATTTGCATTGCCCGCTTGCTTGCTTGGCCAAAAAGGGCCTATGCGTTTTCTCCTGAATATATTCAGGAGAAAACGCATACGCCCTTTTTGGCCAAGTGCACCATTGTCCAAGTTGTGCCCCTCTTCCTGTGCTTTACAGGCGATTCCAACGTACCTCTTGAAATCTGTTTCCTGCTATTTTGCCTCACTTTCAAGTCCGCCTCGTTGACTTCCCTCAACAGATTTTTGGACGATAGTTGTCCTTTATCACTCTGCCAGTATGTGAATTGCTGTGCCCCTGAGCTCCATTTCTCAACTCGTTTTTTGTGAGCTGAACGCAAGTCCAAAATTTTGGATCATGTCCTATACTGGTTCCCGGTGGGTGGCTGAGACTTTGGTTAATTCTTCTTCCTGCCGGGAAATTAGAGTGACATGTGCCCGTCCAAATGCCTAACAGCTACTCTCTCATGGGTTCTCCGTCGTCCCTTCCATCCTCTGCCAAATTGGGAACCTGTGCAAACCAGGAGGTTAAAGGGCCTGTCTCTCCAAGTTGGGAGATTGATAGTAAGGCAGTTGGAAAGTCAAACTGGAGCACCAGGAGAGGGACTATTCGTTGAGTTTTAGAAACCTTTCGTATTCACAGTGTGTCCATTCTCTAGGTTTCCTGTACATGTTATAGCTGTAGTAATATTCCCTTGAACCTGGAGAGTTGGGACCCATGGAATGGGGGCCATGCATTATTACTTGAAAGGGTCTGCATTTGCTCACCCAATCTCACCAATCCTCTCAGTCCCAAGTGTCCAGCCTTATGCCACATCCAGCTGTCATGGTAGATAGGGTCTTTCCAGGTTTCCTCAGACACCCTGAAGGAATTGTAAAGAATTTCCCTGTTTTTTGGTTTTGCTTTTGAAATTCCTTTTTATAGTGGGTTTGAGCTGATTCTCGCTGCCACGTTTATGCCACTCTAGACACACTTGATTCCCTTATGGAGACATATCAATACATAGGTTTTAAGATTCTTACTACTCAGATATATTCCTCTGCGGGAAATATGGGGTTTTGAGTCTCTTTCACTGAGGAAGGTGTCGGTCTTGTCTATTCCAAAGTTGGTTTTTGGAACGGTCCCTGTGCTTATATCAAACTCTGGTTTTATGCATCACCCCACCTCTCCTTCCCCTTTAAGCAGGCATAAGAGTGTTTTCTAAATGTGAGACTCTGTTCTCTTTCCTAACTCAGTTCACGTGTAGCCATGTTTACAGGATCTTCATAAGTGATATCTTATGATAAGTTTCTTTTTCTGTGTGACTTATTTCACTTAGAATCATCGTACCTGAATCCACTCACTTTGCTGCTAGTGGTCTTATGACATTGATTTCATGGCTGAGGGATATTCCATCGTACGTAAGTACCACAATGTTTTGAACCATTTGTATATTTCCTGGGATATTTAAGGTGTACCCAAGTTGAGGTTCTTGTTGTCAGTGCAGCCCTAAATTTGGAGGTGGCTCTTTCTTATTGATTTTCAGTTTTCCCAAGGTATATTCCCTAGACTGGAAGTGGCCTTGGCTCTGTAGCTCTGTTGTTTACTTGTTTTAGGGAACACAATGCACTCCTCCAGTGAGGCAGTTGGCAATTTACATCCCGCCCATCAGCATAACAAGGCTCCCTGTTCTCCAGGGCCTGTCTTGCCTTTCTGGTTTTTACACATTTTGTGGATGTCCCTTTTGACCGGTGGGAAGTGATACTTCTTTGTAGTGCAGATTTGCATTGCCCGCTTGCTTGCTTGGCCAAAAAGGGCGTATGCGTTTTCTCCTGAATATATTCAGGAGAAAACGCATACGCCCTTTTTGGCCAAGTGCACCATTGTCCAAGTTGTGCCCCTCTTCCTGTGCTTTACAGGCGATTCCAAGGTACCTCTTGAAATCTGTTTCCTGCTATTTTGCCTCACTTTCAAGTCCGCCTCGTTGACTTTCCTCAACAGATTTTTGGACGATAGTTGTCCTTTATCACTCTGCCAGTTTGTGAATTGCTGTGCCCCTGAGCTCCATTTCTCAACTCGTTTTTTGTGAGCTGAACGCAAGTCCAAAATTTTGGATCATGTCCTATACTGGTTCCCGGTGGGTGGCTGAGACTTTGGTTAATTCTTCTTCCTGCCGGGAAATTAGAGTGACATGTGCCCGTCCAAATGCCTAACAGCTACTCTCTCATGGGTTCTCCCTCGTCCCTTCCATCCTCTGCCAAATTGGGAACCTGTGCAAACCAGGAGGTTAAAGGGCCTGTCTCTCCAAGTTGGGAGATTTATAGTAAGGCAGTTGGAAAGTCAAACTGGAGCACCAGGAGAGGGACTATTCGTTGAGTTTTAGAAACCTTTCGTATTCACAGTGTGTCCATTCTCTAGGTTTCCTGTACATGTTATAGCTGTAGTAATATTCCCTTGAACCTGGAGAGTTGGGACCCATGGAATGGGGGCCATGCATTATTGCTTGAAAGGGTCTGCATTTGCTCACCCAATCTCACCAATCCTCTCAGTCCCAAGTGTCCAGCCTTATGCCACATCCAGCTGTCATTGTAGATAGGGTCTTTCCAGGTTTCCTCAGACACCCTGAAGGAATTGTAAAGAATTTCCCTGTTTTTTGGTTTTGCTTTTGAAATTCCTTTTTATAGTGGGTTTGAGCTGATTCTCGCTGCCATGTTTATGCCACTCTAGACACACTTGATTCCCTTATGGAGACATATCAATACATAGGTTTTAAGATTCTTACTAGTCAGATATATTCCTCTGTGGGAAATATGGGGTTTTGAGTCTCTTTCACTGAGGAAGGTGTCGGTCTTGTCAATTCCAAAGTTGGTTTTTGAAACGGTCCCTGTGCTTATATCAAACTCTGGTTTTATGCATCACTCCACCTCTCCTTCCCCTTTATGCGGGCATAAGAGTGTTTTCTAAATGTGAGACTCTGTTCTCTTTCCTAACTCAGTTCACGTGTAGCCATGTTTACAGGATCTTCATAAGTGATATCTTATGATAAGTTTCTTTTTCTGTGTGACTTATTTCACTTAGAATCATCGTACCTGAATCCACTCACTTTGCTGCTTCTGGTCTTATGACATTGATTTCATCGCTGAGGGATATTCCATCGTACGTAAGTACCACAATGTTTTGAACCATTTTTATATTTCCTGGGATATTTAAGGTGTACCCAAGTTGAGGTTCTTGTAGTCAGTGCAGCCCTAAATTTGGAGGTGGCTCTTTCTTATTGATTTTCAGTTTTCCCAAGGTATATTCCCTAGACTGGAAGTGGCCTTGGCTCTGTAGCTCTGTTGTTTACTTGTTTTAGGGAACACAATGCACTCCTCCAGTGAGGCAGTTGGCAATTTACATCCCGCCCATCAGCATAACAAGGCTCCCAGTTCTCCAGGGCCTGTCTTGCCTTTCTGGTTTTTACACATTTTGTGGATGTCCCTTTTGACCGGTGGGAAGTGATACTTCTTTGTAGTGCAGATTTGCATTGCCCGCTTGCTTGCTTGGCCAAAAAGGGCGTATGCGTTTTCTCCTGAATATATTCAGGAGAAAACGCATACGCCCTTTTTGGCCAAGTGCACCATTGTCCAAGTTGTGCCCCTCTTCCTGTGCTTTACAGGCGATTCCAGGGTACCTCTTGAAATCTGTTTCCTGCTATTTTGCCTCGCTTTCAAGTCCGCCTCGTTGACTTCCCTCAACAGATTTTTGGACGATAGTTGTCCTTTATCACTCTGCCAGTTTGTGAATTGCTGTGCCCCTGAGCTCCATTTCTCAACTCGTTTTTTGTGAGCTGAACGCAAGTCCAAAATTTTGGATCATGTCCTATACTGGTTCCCGGTGGGTGGCTGAGACTTTGGTTAATTCTTCTTCCTGCCGGGAAATTAGAGTGACATGTGCCCGTCCAAATGCCTAACAGCTACTCTCTCATGGGTTCTCCCTCGTCCCTTCCATCCTCTGGCAAATTGGGAACCTGTGCAAACCAGGAGGTTAAAGGGCCTGTCTCTCCAAGTTGGGAGATTGATAGTAAGGCAGTTGGAAAGTCAAACTGGAGCACCAGGAGAGGGACTATTCGTTGAGTTTTAGAAACCTTTCGTATTCACAGTGTGTCCATTCTCTAGGTTTCCTGTACATGTTATAGCTGTAGTAATATTCCCTTGAACCTGGAGAGTTGGGACCCATGGAATGGGGGCCATGCATTATTGCTTGAAAGGGTCTGCATTTGCTCACCCAATCTCACCAATCCTCTCAGTCCCAAGTGTCCAGCCTTATGCCACATCCAGCTGTCATTGTAGACAGGGTCTTTCCAGGTTTCCTCAGACACCCTGAAGGAATTGTAAAGAATTTCCCTGTTTTTTGGTTTTGCTTTTGAAATTCCTTTTTATAGTGGGTTTGAGCTGATTCTCGCTGCCATGTTTATGCCACTCTAGACACACTTGATTCCCTTATGGAGTCATATCAATACATAGGTTTTAAGATTCTTACTAGTCAGATATATTCCTCTGCGGGAAATATGGGGTTTTGAGTCTCTTTCACTGAGGAAGGTGTAGGTCTTGTCTATTCCAAAGTTGGTTTTTGGAACGGTCCCTGTGCTTATATCAAACTCTGGTTTTATGCATCACCCCACCTCTCCTTCCCCTTTATGCAGGCATAAGAGTGTTTTCTAAATGTGAGACTCTGTTCTCTTTCCTAACTCAGTTCACGTGTAGCCATGTTTACAGGATCTTCCTAAGTGATATCTTATGATAAGTTTCTTTTTCTGTGTGACTTATTTCACTTAGAATCATCGTACCTGAATCCACTCACTTTGCTGCTACTGGTCTTATGACATTGATTTCATCGCTGAGGGATATTCCATCGTACGTAAGTATCACAATGTTTTGAACCATTTTTATATTTCCTGGGATATTTAAGGTGTACCCAAGTTGAGGTTCTTGTAGTCAGTGCAGCCCTAAATTTGGAGGTGGCTCTTTCTTATTGATTTTCAGTTTTCCCAAGGTATATTCCCTAGACTGGAAGTGGCCTTGGCTCTGTAGCTCTGTTGTTTACTTGTTTTAGGGAACACAATGCACTCCTCCAGTGAGGCAGTTGGCAATTTACATCCCGTCCATCAGCATAACAAGGCTCCCAGTTCTCCAGGGCCTGTCTTGCCTTTCTGGTTTTTACACATTTTGTGGATTTCCCTTTTCACCAGTGGGAAGTGATACTTCTTTGTAGTGCAGATTTGCATTGCCCGCTTGCTTGCTTGGCCAAAAAGGGCGTATGCGTTTTCTCCTGAATATATTCAGGAGAAAACGCATACGCCCTTTTTGGCCAAGTGCACCATTGTCCAAGTTGTGCCCCTCTTCCTGTGCTTTACAGGCGATTCCAAGGTACCTCTTGAAATCTGTTTCCTGCTATTTTGCCTCGCTTTCAAGTCCGCCTCGTTGACTTCCCTCAACAGATTTTTGGACGATAGTTGTCCTTTATCACTCTGCCAGTTTGTGAATTGCTGTGCCCCTGAGCTCCATTTCTCAACTCGTTTTTTGTGAGCTGAACACAAGTCCAAAATTTTGGATCATGTCCTATACTGGTTCCCGGTGGGTGGCTGAGACTTTGGTTAATTCTTCTTCCTGCCGGGAAATTAGAGTGACATGTGCCCGTCCAAATGCCTAACAGCTACTCTCTCATGGGTTCTCCCTCGTCCCTTCCATCCTCTGGCAAATTGGGAACCTGTGCAAACCAGGAGGTTAAAGGGCCTGTCTCTCCAAGTTGGGAGATTGATAGTAAGGCAGTTGGAAAGTCAACCTGGAGCACCAGGAGAGGGACTATTCATTGAGTTTTAGAAACCTTTCGTATTCACAGTGTGTACATTCTCTAGGTTTCCTGTACATGTTATAGCTGTAGTAATATTCCCTTGAACCTGGAGAGTTGGGACCCATGGAATGGGGGCCATGCATTATTGCTTGAAAGGGTCTGCATTTGCTCACCCAATCTCACCAATCCTCTCAGTCCCAAGTGTCCAGCCTTATGCCACATCCAGCTGTCATTGTAGATAGGGTCTTTCCAGTTTTCCTCAGACACCCTGAAGGAATTGTAAAGAATTTCCCTGTTTTTTGGTTTTGCTTTTGAAATTCCTTTTTATAGTGGGTTTGAGCTGATTCCCGCTGCCATGTTTATGCCACTCTAGACACACTTGATTCCCTTATGGAGACATATCAATACATAGGTTTTAAGATTCTTACTAGTCAGATATATTCCTCTGTGGGAAATATGGGGTTTTGAGTCTCTTTCACTAAGGAAGGTGTCGGTCTTGTCAATTCCAAAGTTGGTTTTTGGAACGGTCCCTGTGCTTATATCAAACTCTGGTTTTATGCATCACCCCACCTCTCCTTCCCCTTTATGCTGGCATAAGAGTGTTTTCTAAATGTGAGACTCTGTTCTCTTTCCTAACTCAGTTCACGTGTAGCCATGTTTACAGGATCTTCATAAGTGATATCTTATGATAAGTTTCTTTTTCTGTGTGACTTATTTCACTTAGAATCATCGTACCTGAATCCACTCACTTTGCTGCTACTGGTCTTATGACATTGATTTCATGGCTGAGGGATATTCCATCGTACGTAAGTACCACAATGTTTTGAACCATTTTTATATTTCCTGGGATATTTAAGGTGTACCCAAGTTGAGGTTCTTGTAGCCAGTGCAGCCCTAAATTTGGAGGTGGCTCTTTCTTATTGATTTTCAGTTTTCCCAATGTATATTTCCTAGACTGGAAGTGGCCTTGGCTCTGTAGCTCTGTTGTTTACTTGTTTTAGGGAACACAATGCACTCCTCCAGTGAGGCAGTTGGCAATTTACATCCCGCCCATCAGCATAACAAGGCTCCCAGTTCTCCAGGGCCTGTCTTGCCTTTCTGGTTTTTACACATTTTGTGGATGTCCCTTTTGACCGGTGGGAAGTGATACTTCTTTGTAGTGCAGATTTGCATTGCCCGCTTGCTTGCTTGGCCAAAAAGGGCGTATGCGTTTTCTCCTGAATATATTCAGGAGAAAACGCATACGCCCTTTTTGGCCAAGTGCACCATTGTCCAAGTTGTGCCCCTCTTCCTGTGCTTTACAGGCGATTCCAAGGTACCTCTTGAAATCTGTTTCCTGCTATTTTGCCTCACTTTCAAGTCCGCCTCGTTGACTTCCCTCAACAGATTTTTGGACGATAGTTGTCCTTTATCACTCTGCCAGTTTGTGAATTGCTGTGCCCCTGAGCTCCATTTCTCAACTCGTTTTTTGTGAGCTGAACACAAGTCCAAAATTTTGGATCATGTCCTATACTGGTTCCCGGTGGGTGGCTGAGACTTTGGTTAATTCTTCTTCCTGCCGGGAAATTAGAGTGACATGTGCGCGTCCAAATGCCTAACAGCTACTCTCTCATGGGTTCTCCCTCGTCCCTTCCATCCTCTGGCAAATTGGGAACCTGTGCAAACCAGGAGGTTAAAGGGCCTGTCTCTCCAAGTTGGGAGATTGATAGTAAGGCAGTTGGAAAGTCAAACTGGAGCACCAGGAGAGGGACTATTCATTGAGTTTTAGAAACCTTTCGTATTCACAGTGTGTCCATTCTCTAGGTTTCCTGTACATGTTATAGCTGTAGTAATATTCCCTTGAACCTGGAGAGTTGGGACCCATGGAATGGGGGCCATGCATTATTGCTTGAAAGGGTCTGCATTTGCTCACCCAATCTCACCAATCCTCTCAGTCCCAAGTGTCCAGCCTTATGCCACATCCAGCTGTCATTGTAGATAGGGTCTTTCCAGGTTTCCTCAGACACCCTGAAGGAATTGTAAAGAATTTCCCTGTTTTATGGTTTTGCTTTTGAAATTCCTTTTTATAGTGGGTTTGAGCTGATTCTCGCTGCCATGTTTATGCCACTCTAGACACACTTGATTCCCTTATGGAGACATATCAATACATAGGTTTTAAGGTTCTTACTAGTCAGATATATTCCTCTGTGGGAAATATGGGGTTTTGAGTCTCTTTCACTGAGGAAGGTGTCGGTCTTGTCAATTCCAAAGTTGGTTTTTGGAACGGTCCCTGTGCTTATATCAAACTCTGGTTTTATGCATCACCCCACCTCTCCATCCCCTTTATGCAGGCATAAGAGTGTTTTCTAAATGTGAGACTCTGTTCTCTTTCGTAACTCAGTTCACGTGTAGCCATGTTTACAGGATCTTCATAAGTGATATCTTATGATAAGTTTCTTTTTCTGTGTGACTTATTTCACTTAGAATCATCGTACCTGAATCCACTCACTTTGCTGCTACTGCTCTTATGACATTGATTTCATGGCTGAGGAATATTCCATCGTACGTAAGTACCACAATGTTTTGAACCATTTTTATATTTCCTGGGATATTTAAGGTGTACCCAAGTTTAGGTTCTTGTAGTCAGTGCAGCCCTAAATTTGGAGGTGGCTATTTCTTATTGATTTTCAGTTTTCCCAAGGTATATTCCCTAGACTGGAAGTGGCCTTGGCTCTGTAGCTCTGTTGTTTACTTGTTTTAGGGAACACAATGCACTCCTCCAGTGAGGCAGTTGGCAATTGACATCCCGCCCATCAGCATAACAAGGCTCCCAGTTCTCCAGGGCCTGTCTTGCCTTTCTGGTTTTTACACATTTTGTGGATGTCCCTTTTGACCGGTGGGAAGTGATACTTCTTTGTAGTGCAGATTTGCATTGCCCGCTTGCTTGCTTGGCCAAAAAGGGCGTATGCGTTTTCTCCTGAATATATTCAGGGAAAAACGCATACGCCCTTTTTGGCCAAGTGCATCATTGTCGAACTTGTGCCCCTCTTCCTGTGCTTTACAGGCGATTCCAACGTACCTCTTTAAATCTGTTTCCTGCTATTCTGAATCGCATTAAAGTCCGCCTCGTTGCCTTCCCTCAACAGATTTTTGGACGATAGTTGTGTTTTATTACTGTGCCAGTTTGTGAATTGCTGTGCCCCTGAGCTCCATTTTTCAACTCGTTTTTAGTGAGCTGAACGCATGTCCAAAATTTTGGTTCAGGACCTATACTGGTTCCCGGTGGGTGGCTGAGACTTTGGTTAATTCTTCTTCCTACCGGTATATTAGAGTGCACGTGCCCGTCCAAATGCCTAACAGCTACTCTCTCATTGGTTCTCCCTCTTCCCTTTCATCCTCTGCCAAATTGGCAACCTGTTCGAACCAGGAGGTAAATGGCGCTGTGTCTCCAAGTTTGGAGATTGATAGTAAAGCAGTTGGAAAGTCAAACCAGAACACCAGGAGTGGGACTATTCATTGAGATTTAGAAACATTTCATATTCACAGTGTGTCCATTCTCTAGGTTTCCTGGACCAGTTCTTGCTGTATTAATATTCCCTTCAACCTCGAGAGTTGGGACCCATGGAATGGGGGCCACGCATTCTTGCTTTAATGGGTCTGCATTTTCTCACCCAATCTCACCAATCCTCTCAGTCCCAAGTGTCCAGCCTTATGCCATATCCAGCTGTCATTGTAGATAGGTTCATTCCACGTTTCATCAGAGACCCTGAAGGAATTGTAAAGACTTTCCCTGTTTTTTTGTTTTGTTTTTGAAATTCCTTTTTATAGTGGGTTTGAGCTGATTCTCGCTGCCATGTTTATGCCAGTCAAGACACACTTGATAACCTTATGGAGACATATCAATACATAGGTTTTAAGATTCTTACTAGTCAGATCTATTCCTCTGCGGGAAATATGTGGTTTTGAGTCCCTTTCACTGAGGAAGGTGTAGGTCTTATCTATTCCATAGTAAGTTTTTGGAACGGTCCCTGTGATTATATCAAACTCTGGTTTTATGCATTACCCCACCTCTCTTTCTCCCTTAAGCATGCATACGAGTTTTTTTCTAAATGTGAGACACTGTTCTCTTTCCTAACTCAGTTCACGTGTAGCCATGTTTACAGGATCTTCATAAGTGATATCTTATGATAAGTTTCTTTTTCTGTGTGACTTATTTCACTTAGAATCATCGTACCTGAATCCACTCACTTTGCTGCTACTGGTCTTATGACATTGATTTCATGGCTGAGGGGTATTCCATCATACGTAAGTACCACAATGTTTTGAACCATTTTTATATTTCCTGGGATATTTAAGGTGTACCCAAGTTGAGGTTCTTGTAGTCAGTGCAGCCCTAAATTTGGAGGTGGCTCTTTCTTATTGATTTTCAGTTTTCCCAAGGTATATTCCCTAGACTGGAAGTGGCCTTGGCTCTGTAGCTCTGTTGTTTAGTTGTTTTAGGGAACACAATGCACTCCTCCAGTGAGGCAGTTGGCAATTTACATCCCGCCCATCAGCATGACAAGGCTCCCAGTTCTCCAGGGCCTGTCTTGCCTTTCTGGTTTTTACACATTTTGTGGATGTCCCTTTTGACCGGTGGGAAGTGATTCTTCTTTGTAGTGCAGATTTGCATTGCCCGCTTGCTTGCTTGGCCAAAAAGGGCGTATGCGTTTTCTCCTGAATATATTCAGGAGAAAACGCATACGCCCTTTTTGGCCAAGTGCACCATTGTCCAAGTTGTGCCCCTCTTCCTGTGCTTTACAGGCGATTCCAAGGTACCTCTTGAAATCTGTTTCCTGGTATTTTGCCTCGCTTACAAGTCCGCCTCGTTGACTTCCCTCAACAGATTTTTGGACGATAGTTGTCCTTTATCACTCTGCCAGTTTGTGAATTGCTGTGCCCCTGAGCTCCATTTCTCAACTCGTTTTTTGTGAGCTGAACGCAAGTCCAAAATTTTGGATCATGTCCTATACTGGTTCCCGGTGGGTGGCTGAGACTTTGGTTAATTCTTCTTCCTGCCGGGAAATTAGAGTGACATGTGCGCGTCCAAATGCCTAACAGCAACTCTCTCATGGGTTCTCCCTCGTCCCTTCCATCCTCTGGCAAATTGGGAACCTGTGCAAACCAGGAGGTTAAAGGGCCTGTCTCTCCAAGTTGGGAGATTGATAGTAAGGCAGTTGGAAAGTCAAACTGGAGCACCAGGAGAGGGACTATTCATTGAGTTTTAGAAACCTTTCGTATTCACAGTGTGTCCATTCTCTAGGTTTCCTGTACATGTTATAGCTGTAGTAATATTCCCTTGAACCTGGAGAGTTGGGACCCATGGAATGGGGGCCATGCATTATTGCTTGAAAGGGTCTGCATTTGCTCACCCAATCTCACCAATCCTCTCAGTCCCAAGTGTCCAGCCTTATGCCACATCCAGCTGTCATTGTAGATAGGGTCTTTCCAGGTTTCCTCAGACACCCTGAAGGAATTGTAAAGAATTTCCCTGTTTTTTGGTTTTGCTTTTGAAATTCCTTTTTATAGTGGGTTTGAGCTGATTCTCGCTGCCATGTTTATGCCACTCTAGACACACTTGATTCCCTTATGGAGACATATCAATACATAGGTTTTAAGGTTCTTACTAGTCAGATATATTCCTCTGTGGGAAATATGGGGTTTTGAGTCTCTTTCACTGAGGAAGGTGTCGGTCTTGTCTATTCCAAAGTTGGTTTTTGGAACGGTCCCTGTGCTTATATCAAACTCTGGTTTTATGCATCACCCCACCTCTCCATCCCCTTTATGCAGGCATAAGAGTGTTTTCTAAATGTGAGACTCTGTTCTCTTTCCTAACTCAGTTCACGTGTAGCCATGTTTACAGGATCTTCCTAAGTGATATCTTATGATAAGTTTCTTTTTCTGTGTGACTTATTTCACTTAGAATCATCGTACCTGAATCCACTCACTTTGCTGCTACTGCTCTTATGACATTGATTTCATGGCTGAGGAATATTCCATCGTACGTAAGTACCACAATGTTTTGAACCATTTTTATATTTCCTGGGATATTTAAGGTGTACCCAAGTTGAGGTTCTTGTAGTCAGTGCAGCCCTAAATTTGGAGGTGGCTCTTTCTTATTGATTTTCAGTTTTCCCAAGGTATATTCCCTAGACTGGAAGTGGCCTTGGCTCTGTAGCTCTGTTATTTACTTGTTTTAGGGAACACAATGCACTCCTCCAGTGAGGCAGTTGGCAATTGACATCCCGCCCATCAGCATAACAAGGCTCCCAGTTCTCCAGGGCCTGTCTTGCCTTTCTGGTTTTTACACATTTTGTGGATGTCCCTTTTGACCGGTGGGAAGTGATACTTCTTTGTAGTGCAGATTTGCATTGCCCGCTTGCTTGCTTGGCCAAAAAGGGCGTATGCGTTTTCTCCTGAATATATTCAGGGAAAAACGCATACGCCCTTTTTGGCCAAGTGCATCATTGTCGAACTTGTGCCCCTCTTCCTGTGCTTTACAGGCGATTCCAACGTACCTCTTTAAATCTGTTTCCTGCTATTCTGAATCGCATTAAAGTCCGCCTCGTTGCCTTCCCTCAACAGATTTTTGGACGATAGTTGTGTTTTATTACTGTGCCAGTTTGTGAATTGCTGTGCCCCTGAGCTCCATTTTTCAACTCGTTTTTAGTGAGCTGAACGCATGTCCAAAATTTTGGTTCAGGACCTATACTGGTTCCCGGTGGGTGGCTGAGACTTTGGTTAATTCTTCTTCCTACCGGTATATTAGAGTGCACGTGCCCGTCCAAATGCCTAACAGCTACTCTCTCATTGGTTCTCCCTCTTCCCTTTCATCCTCTGCCAAATTGGCAACCTGTTCGAACCAGGAGGTAAATGGCGCTGTGTCTCCAAGTTTGGAGATTGATAGTAAAGCAGTTGGAAAGTCAAACCAGAACACCAGGAGTGGGACTATTCATTGAGATTTAGAAACATTTCATATTCACAGTGTGTCCATTCTCTAGGTTTCCTGGACCAGTTCTTGCTGTATTAATATTCCCTTCAACCTCGAGAGTTGGGACCCATGGAATGGGGGCCACGCATTCTTGCTTTAATGGGTCTGCATTTTCTCACCCAATCTCACCAATCCTCTCAGTCCCAAGTGTCCAGCCTTATGCCATATCCAGCTGTCATTGTAGATAGGTTCATTCCACGTTTCATCAGAGACCCTGAAGGAATTGTAAAGACTTTCCCTGTTTTTTTGTTTTGTTTTTGAAATTCCTTTTTATAGTGGGTTTGAGCTGATTCTCGCTGCCATGTTTATGCCAGTCAAGACACACTTGATTCCCTTATGGAGACATATCAATACATAGGTTTTAAGATTCTTACTAGTCAGATATATTCCTCTGTGGGAAATATGGGGTTTTGAGTCTCTTTCACTGAGGAAGGTGTAGGTCTTGTCTATTCCAAAGTTGGTTTTTGGAACGGTCCCTGTGCTTATATCAAACTCTGGTTTTATGCATCACCCCACCTCTCCATCCCCTTTATGCAGGCATAAGAGTGTTTTCTAAATGTGAGACTCTGTTCTCTTTCCTAACTCAGTTCACGTGTAGCCATGTTTACAGGATCTTCATAAGTGATATCTTATGATAAGTTTCTTTTTCTGTGTGACTTATTTCACTTAGAATCAACGTACCTGAATCCACTCACTTTGCTGCTTCTAGTCTTATGACATTGATTTCATCGCTGAGGGATATTCCATCGTACGTAAGTACCACAATGTTTTGAACCATTTTTATATTTCCTGGGATATTTAAGGTGTACCCAAGTTGAGGTTCTTGTAGCCAGTGCAGCCCTAAATTTGGAGGTGGCTCTTTCTTATTGATTTTCAGTTTTCCCAAGGTATATTCCCTAGACTAGAAGTGGCCTTGGCTCTGTAGCTCTGTTGTTTACTTGTTTTAGGGAACACAATGCACTCCTCCAGTGAGGCAGTTGGCAATTGACATCCCGCCCATCAGCATGACAAGGCTCCCTGTTCTCCAGGGCCTGTCTTGCCTTTCTGGTTTTTACACATTTTGTGGATGTCCCTTTTGACCGGTGGGAAGTGATACTTCTTTGTAGTGCAGATTTGCATTGCCCCCTTGCTTGCTTGGCCAAAAAGGGCGTATGCGTTTTCTCCTGAATATATTCAGGAGAAAACGCATACGCCCTTTTTGGCCAAGTGCACCATTGTCCAAGTTGTGCCCCTATTCCTGTGCTTTACAGGCGATTCCAAGGTACCTCTTGAAATCTGTTTCCTGCTATTTTGCCTCGCTTTCAAGTCCGCCTCGTTGACTTCCCTCAACAGATTTTTGGACGATAGTTGTCCTTTATCACTCTGCCAGTTTGTGAATTGCTGTGCCCCTGAGCTCCATTTCTCAACTCGTTTTTTGTGAGCTGAACGCAAGTCCAAAATTTTGGATCATGTCCTATACTGGTTCCCGGTGGGTGGCTGAGACTTTGGTTAATTCTTCTTCCTGCCGGGAAATTAGAGTGACATGTGCCCGTCCAAATGCCTAACAGCTACTCTCTCATGGGTTCTCCCTCGTCCCTTCCATCCTCTGCCAAATTGGGAACCTGTGCAAACCAGGAGGTTAAAGGGCCTGTCTCTCCAAGTTGGGAGATTGATAGTAAGGCAGTTGGAAAGTCAAACTGGAGCACCAGGAGAGGGACTATTCGTTGAGTTTTAGAAACCTTTCGTATTCACAGTGTGTCCATTCTCTAGGTTTCCTGTACATGTTATAGCTGTAGTAATATTCCCTTGAACCTGGAGAGTTGGGACCCATGGAATGGGGGCCATGCATTATTGCTTGAAAGGGTCTGCATTTGCTCACCCAATCTCACCAATCCTCTCAGTCCCAAGTGTCCAGCCTTATGCCACATCCAGCTGTCATTGTAGATAGGGTCTTTCCAGGTTTCCTCAGACACCCTGAAGGAATTGTAAAGAATTTCCCTGTTTTTTGGTTTTGCTTTTGAAATTCCTTTTTATAGTGGGTTTGAGCTGATTCTCGCTGCCATGTTTATGCCACTCTAGACACACTTGATTCCCTTATGGAGTCATATCAATACATAGGTTTTAAGATTCTTACTAGTCAGATATATTCCTCTGCGGGAAATATGGGGTTTTGAGTCTCTTTCACTGAGGAAGGTGTCGGTTTTGTCAATTCCAAAGTTGGTTTTTGAAACGGTCCCTGTGCTTATATCAAACTCTGGTTTTATGCATCACCCCACCTCTCCTTCCCCTTTATGCAGGCATAAGAGTGTTTTCTAAATGTGAGACTCTGTTCTCTTTCCCAACTCAGTTCACGTGTAGCCATGTTTACAGGATCTTCCTAAGTGATATCTTATGATAAGTTTCTTTTTCTGTGTGACTTATTTCACTTAGAATCATCGTACCTGAATCCACTCACTTTGCTGCTACTGGTCTTATGACATTGATTTCATGGCTGAGGGATATTCCATCGTACGTAAGTACCACAATGTTTTGAACCATTTTTATATTTCCTGGGATATTTAAGGTGTACCCAAGTTGAGGTTCTTGTAGCCAGTGAAGCCCTAAATTTGGAGGTGGCTCTTTCTTATTGATTTTCAGTTTTCCCCAGGTATATTCCCTAGACTGGAAGTGGCCTTGGCTCTGTAGCTCTGTTGTTTACTTGTTTTAGGGAACACAATGCACTCCTCCAGTGAGGCAGTTGGCAATTTACATCCCGCCCATCAGCATAACAAGGCTCCCAGTTCTCCAGGGCCTGTCTTGCCTTTCTGGTTTTTACACATTTTGTGGATGTCCCTTTTGACCGGTGGGAAGTGATACTTCTTTGTAGTGCAGATTTGCATTGCCCGCTTGCTTGCTTGGCCAAAAAGGGCGTATGCGTTTTCTCCTGAATATATTCAGGAGAAAACGCATACGCCCTTTTTGGCCAAGTGCACCATTGTCCAAGTTGTGCCCCTCTTCCTGTGCTTTACAGGCGATTCCAACGTACCTCTTGAAATCTGTTTCCTCCTATTTTGCCTCACTTTCAAGTCCGCCTCGTTGACTTCCCTCAACAGATTTTTGGACGATAGTTGTCCTTTATCACTCTGCCAGTATGTGAATTGCTGTGCCCCTGAGCTCCATTTCTCAACTCGTTTTTTGGGAGCTGAACGCAAGTCCAAAATTTTGGATCATGTCCTATACTGGTTCCCGGTGGGTGGCTGAGACTTTGGTTAATTCTTCTTCCTGCCGGGAAATTAGAGTGACATGTGCCCGTCCAAATGCCTAACAGCTACTCTCTCATGGGTTCTCCCTCGTCCCTTCCATCCTCTGCCAAATTGGGAACCTGTGCAAACCAGGAGGTTAAAGGGCCTGTCTCTCCAAGTTGGGAGATTGATAGTAAGGCAGTTGGAAAGTCAAACTGGAGCACCAGGAGAGGGACTATTCGTTGAGTTTTAGAAACCTTTCGTATTCACAGTGTGTCCATTCTCTAGGTTTCCTGTACATGTTATAGCTGTAGTAATATTCCCTTGAACCTGGAGAGTTGGGACCCATGGAATGGGGGCCATGCATTATTGCTTGAAAGGGTCTGCATTTGCTCACCCAATCTCACCAATCCTCTCAGTCCCAAGTGTCCAGCCTTATGCCACATCCAGCTGTCATTGTAGACAGGGTCTTTCCAGGTTTCCTCAGACACCCTGAAGGAACTGTAAAGAATTTCCCTGTTTTTTGGTTTTGCTTTTGAAATTCCTTTTTATAGTGGGTTTGAGCTGATTCTCGCTGCCATGTTTATGCCACTCTAGACACACTTGATTCCCTTATGGAGACATATCAATACATAGGTTTTAAGATTCTTACTAGTCAGATATATTCCTCTGTGGGAAATATGGGGTTTTGAGTCTCTTTCACTGAGGAAGGTGTCGGTCTTGTCAATTCCAAAGTTGGTTTTTGAAACGGTCCCTGTGCTTATATCAAACTCTGCTTTTATGCATCACCCCACCTCTCCTTCCCCTTTTTGCAGGCATAAGAGTGTTTTCTAAATGTGAGACTCTGTTCTCTTTCCTAACTCAGGTCACGTGTAGCCATGTTTACAGGATCTTCATAAGTGATATCTTATGATAAGTTTCTTTTTCTGTGTGACTTATTTCACTTAGAATCATCGTACCTGAATCCACTCACTTTGCTGCTACTGGTCTTATGACATTGATTTCATGGCTGAGGGGTATTCCATCGTACGTAAGTACCACAATGTTTTGAACCATTTTTATATTTCCTGGGATATTTAAGGTGTACCCAAGTTGAGGTTCTTGTAGTCAGTGCAGCCCTAAATTTGGAGGTGGCTCTTTCTTATTGATTTTCAGTTTTCCCAAGGTATATTCCCTAGACTGGAAGTGGCCTTGGCTCTGTAGCTCTGTTGTTTACTTGTTTTAGGGAACACAATGCACTCCTCCAGTGAGGCAGTTGGCAATTTACATCCCGCCCATCAGCATGACAAGGCTCCCAGTTCTCCAGGGCCTGTCTTGCCTTTCTGGTTTTTACACATTTTGTGGATGTCCCTTTTGACCGGTGGGAAGTGATTCTTCTTTGTAGTGCAGATTTGCATTGCCCGCTTGCTTGCTTGGCCAAAAAGGGCGTATGCGTTTTCTCCTGAATATATTCAGGAGAAAACGCATACGCCCTTTTTGGCCAAGTGCACCATTGTCCAAGTTGTGCCCCTCTTCCTGTGCTTTACAGGCGATTCCAAGGTACCTCTTGAAATCTGTTTCCTGCTATTTTGCCTCGCTTTCAAGTCCGCCTCGTTGACTTCCCTCAACAGATTTTTGGACGATAGTTGTCCTTTATCACTCTGCCAGTTTGTGAATTGCTGTGCCCCTGAGCTCCATTTCTCAACTCGTTTTTTGTGAGCTGAACGCAAGTCCAAAATTTTGGATCATGTCCTATACTGGTTCCCGGTGGGTGGCTGAGACTTTGGTTAATTCTTCTTCCTGCCGGGAAATTAGAGTGACATGTGCCTGTCCAAATGCCTAACAGCTACTCTCTCATGGGTTCTCCCTCGTCCCTTCCATCCTCTGCCAAATTGGGAACCTGTGCAAACCAGGAGGTTAAAGGGCCTGTCTCTCCAAGTTGGGAGATTGATAGTAAGGCAGTTGGAAAGTCAAACTGGAGCACCAGGAGAGGGACTATTCGTTGAGTTTTAGAAACCTTTCGTATTCACAGTGTGTCCATTCTCTAGGTTTCCTGTACATGTTATAGCTGTAGTAATATTCCCTTGAACCTGGAGAGTTGGGACCCATGGAATGGGGGCCATGCATTATTGCTTGAAAGGGTCTGCATTTGCTCACCCAATCTCACCAATCCTCTCAGTCCCAAGTGTCCAGCCTTATGCCACATCCAGCTGTCATTGTAGATAGGGTCTTTCCAGGTTTCCTCAGACACCCTGAAGGAATTGTAAAGAATTTCCCTGTTTTTTGGTTTTGCTTTTGAAATTCCTTTTTATAGTGGGTTTGAGCTGATTCTCGCTGCCATGTTTATGCCACTCTAGACACACTTGATTCCCTTATGGAGACATATCAATACATAGGTTTTAAGATTCTTACTAGTCAGATATATTCCTCTGTGGGAAATATGGGGTTTTGAGTCTCTTTCACTGAGGAAGGTGTAGGTCTTGTCTATTCCAAAGTTGGTTTTTGGAACGGTCCCTGTGCTTATATCAAACTCTGGTTTTATGCATCACCCCACCTCTCCATCCCCTTTATGCAGGCATAAGAGTGTTTTCTAAATGTGAGACTCTGTTCTCTTTCCTAACTCAGTTCACGTGTAGCCATGTTTACAGGATCTTCATAAGTGATATCTTATGATAAGTTTCTTTTTCTGTGTGACTTATTTCACTTAGAATCAACGTACCTGAATCCACTCACTTTGCTGCTTCTAGTCTTATGACATTGATTTCATCGCTGAGGGATATTCCATCGTACGTAAGTACCACAATGTTTTGAACCATTTTTATATTTCCTGGGATATTTAAGGTGTACCCAAGTTGAGGTTCTTGTAGCCAGTGCAGCCCTAAATTTGGAGGTGGCTCTTTCTTATTGATTTTCAGTTTTCCCAAGGTATATTCCCTAGACTAGAAGTGGCCTTGGCTCTGTAGCTCTGTTGTTTACTTGTTTTAGGGAACACAATGCACTCCTCCAGTGAGGCAGTTGGCAATTGACATCCCGCCCATCAGCATGACAAGGCTCCCTGTTCTCCAGGGCCTGTCTTGCCTTTCTGGTTTTTACACATTTTGTGGATGTCCCTTTTGACCGGTGGGAAGTGATACTTCTTTGTAGTGCAGATTTGCATTGCCCCCTTGCTTGCTTGGCCAAAAAGGGCGTATGCGTTTTCTCCTGAATATATTCAGGAGAAAACGCATACGCCCTTTTTGGCCAAGTGCACCATTGTCCAAGTTGTGCCCCTATTCCTGTGCTTTACAGGCGATTCCAAGGTACCTCTTGAAATCTGTTTCCTGCTATTTTGCCTCGCTTTCAAGTCCGCCTCGTTGACTTCCCTCAACAGATTTTTGGACGATAGTTGTCCTTTATCACTCTGCCAGTTTGTGAATTGCTGTGCCCCTGAGCTCCATTTCTCAACTCGTTTTTTGTGAGCTGAACGCAAGTCCAAAATTTTGGATCATGTCCTATACTGGTTCCCGGTGGGTGGCTGAGACTTTGGTTAATTCTTCTTCCTGCCGGGAAATTAGAGTGACATGTGCCCGTCCAAATGCCTAACAGCTACTCTCTCATGGGTTCTCCCTCGTCCCTTCCATCCTCTGCCAAATTGGGAACCTGTGCAAACCAGGAGGTTAAAGGGCCTGTCTCTCCAAGTTGGGAGATTGATAGTAAGGCAGTTGGAAAGTCAAACTGGAGCACCAGGAGAGGGACTATTCGTTGAGTTTTAGAAACCTTTCGTATTCACAGTGTGTCCATTCTCTAGGTTTCCTGTACATGTTATAGCTGTAGTAATATTCCCTTGAACCTGGAGAGTTGGGACCCATGGAATGGGGGCCATGCATTATTGCTTGAATGGGTCTGCATTTGCTCACCCAATCTCACCAATCCTCTCAGTCCCAAGTGTCCAGCCTTATGCCACATCCAGCTGTCATTGTAGATAGGGTCTTTCCAGGTTTCCTCAGACACCCTGAAGGAATTGTAAAGAATTTCCCTGTTTTTTGGTTTTGCTTTTGAAATTCCTTTTTATAGTGGGTTTGAGCTGATTCTCGCTGCCATGTTTATGCCACTCTAGACACACTTGATTCCCTTATGGAGTCATATCAATACATAGGTTTTAAGATTCTTACTAGTCAGATATATTCCTCTGCGGGAAATATGGGGTTTTGAGTCTCTTTCACTGAAGAAGGTGTCGGTTTTGTCAATTCCAAAGTTGGTTTTTGAAACGGTCCCTGTGCTTATATCAAACTCTGGTTTTATGCATCACCCCACCTCTCCTTCCCCTTTATGCAGGCATAAGAGTGTTTTCTAAATGTGAGACTCTGTTCTCTTTCCCAACTCAGTTCACGTGTAGCCATGTTTACAGGATCTTCCTAAGTGATATCTTATGATAAGTTTCTTTTTCTGTGTGACTTATTTCACTTAGAATCATCGTACCTGAATCCACTCACTTTGCTGCTACTGGTCTTATGACATTGATTTCATGGCTGAGGGATATTCCATCGTACGTAAGTACCACAATGTTTTGAACCATTTTTATATTTCCTGGGATATTTAAGGTGTACCCAAGTTGAGGTTCTTGTAGCCAGTGAAGCCCTAAATTTGGAGGTGGCTCTTTCTTATTGATTTTCAGTTTTCCCCAGGTATATTCCCTAGACTGGAAGTGGCCTTGGCTCTGTAGCTCTGTTGTTTACTTGTTTTAGGGAACACAATGCACTCCTCCAGTGAGGCAGTTGGCAATTTACATCCCGCCCATCAGCATAACAAGGCTCCCAGTTCTCCAGGGCCTGTCTTGCCTTTCTGGTTTTTACACATTTTGTGGATGTCCCTTTTGACCGGTGGGAAGTGATACTTTTTGTAGTGCAGATTTGCATTGCCCGCTTGCTTGCTTGGCCAAAAAGGGCGTATGCGTTTTCTCCTGAATATATTCAGGAGAAAACGCATACGCCCTTTTTGGCCAAGTGCACCATTGTCCAAGTTGTGCCCCTCTTCCTGTGCTTTACAGGCGATTCCAACGTACCTCTTGAAATCTGTTTCCTCCTATTTTGCCTCACTTTCAAGTCCGCCTCGTTGACTTCCCTCAACAGATTTTTGGACGATAGTTGTCCTTTATCACTCTGCCAGTATGTGAATCGCTGTGCCCCTGAGCTCCATTTCTCAACTCGTTTTTTGGGAGCTGAACGCAAGTCCAAAATTTTGGATCATGTCCTATACTGGTTCCCGGTGGGTGGCTGAGACTTTGGTTAATTCTTCTTCCTGCCGGGAAATTAGAGTGACATGTGCCCGTCCAAATGCCTAACAGCTACTCTCTCATGGGTTCTCCGTCGTCCCTTCCATCCTCTGCCAAATTGGGAACCTGTGCAAACCAGGAGGTTAAAGGGCCTGTCTCTCCAAGTTGGGAGATTGATAGTAAGGCAGTTGGAAAGTCAAACTGGAGCACCAGGAGAGGGACTATTCGTTGAGTTTTAGAAACCTTTCGTATTCACAGTGTGTCCATTCTCTAGGTTTCCTGTACATGTTATAGCTGTAGTAATATTCCCTTGAACCTGGAGAGTTGGGACCCATGGAATGGGGGCCATGCATTATTACTTGA
This sequence comes from Mesoplodon densirostris, assembly GCF_025265405.1. Classification (NCBI taxonomy): domain Eukaryota; kingdom Metazoa; phylum Chordata; class Mammalia; order Artiodactyla; family Ziphiidae; genus Mesoplodon; species Mesoplodon densirostris. The sequence continues at coordinate 750,232 of NW_026778225.1, read as the reverse complement.
AAGGGTCTGCATTTGCTCACCCAATCTCACCAATACTCTCAGTCCCAAGTGTCCAGCCTTATGCCACATCCAGCTGTCATGGTAGATAGGGTCTTTCCAGGTTTCCTCAGACACCCTGAAGGAATTGTAAAGAATTTCCCTGTTTTTTGGTTTTGCTTTTGAAATTCCTTTTTATAGTGGGTTTGAGCTGATTCTCGCTGCCATGTTTATGCCACTCTAGACACACTTGATTCCCTTATGGAGACATATCAATACATAGGTTTTAAGATTCTTACTAGTCAGATATATTCCTCTGCGGGAAATATGGGGTTTTGAGTCTCTTTCACTGAGGAACGTGTAGGTCTTGTCTATTCCAAAGTTGGTTTTTGGAACGGTCCCTGTGCTTATATCAAACTCTGGTTTTATGCATCACCCCACCTCTCCTTCCCCTTTAAGCAGGCATAAGAGTGTTTTCTAAATGTGAGACTCTGTTCTCTTTCCTAACTCAGTTCACGTGTAGCCATGTTTACAGGATCTTCATAAGTGATATCTTATGATAAGTTTCTTTTTCTGTGTGACTTATTTCACTTAGAATCATCGTACCTGAATCCACTCACTTTGCTGCTACTGGTCTTATGACATTGATTTCATGGCTGAGGGATATTCCATCGTACGTAAGTACCACAATGTTTTGAACCATTTGTATATTTCCTGGGATATTTAAGGTGTACCCAAGTTGAGGTTCTTGTTGTCAGTGCAGCCCTAAATTTGGAGGTGGCTCTTTCTTATTGATTTTCAGTTTTCCCAAGGTATATTCCCTAGACTGGAAGTGGCCTTGGCTTTGTAGCTCTGTTGTTTACTTGTTTTAGGGAACACAATGCACTCCTCCAGTGAGGCAGTTGGCAATTTACATCCCGCCCATCAGCATAACAAGGCTCCCTGTTCTCCAGGCCCTGTCTTGCCTTTCTGGTTTTTACACATTTTGTGGATGTCCCTTTTGACCGGTGGGAAGTGATTCTTCTTTGTAGTGCAGATTTGCATTGCCTGCTTGCTTGCTTGGCCAAAAAGGGCGTATGCGTTTTCCCTGAAAATATTCAGGAGAAAACGCATACGCCCTTTTTGGCCAAGTGCACCATTGTCCAAGTTGTGCCCCTCTTCCTGTGCTTTACAGGCGATTCCAAGGTACCTCTTGAAATCTGTTTCCTGCTATTTTGCCTCGCTTTCAAGTCCGCCTCGTTGACTTCCCTCAACAGATTTTTGGACGATAGTTGTCCTTTATCACTCTGCCAGTTTGTGAATTGCTGTGCCCCTGAGCTCCATTTCTCAACTCGTTTTTTGTGAGCTGAACGCAAGTCCAAAATTTTGGATCATGTCCTATACTGGTTCCCGGTGGGTGGCTGAGACTTTGGTTAATTCTTCTTCCTGCCGGGAAATTAGAGTGACATGTGCCCGTCCAAATGCCTAACAGCTACTCTCTCATGGGTTCTCCCTCGTCCCTTCCATCCTCTGCCAAATTGGGAACCTGTGCAAACCAGGAGGTTAAAGGGCCTGTCTCTCCAAGTTGGGAGATTGATAGTAAGGCAGTTGGAAAGTCAAACTGGAGCACCAGGAGAGGGACTATTCGTTGAGTTTTAGAAACCTTTCGTATTCACAGTGTGTCCATTCTCTAGGTTTCCTGTACATGTTATAGCTGTAGTAATATTCCCTTGAACCTGGAGAGTTGGGACCCATGGAATGGGGGCCATGCATTATTGCTTGAAAGGGTCTGCATTTGCTCACCCAATCTCACCAATCCTCTCAGTCCCAAGTGTCCAGCCTTATGCCACATCCAGCTGTCATTGTAGATAGGGTCTTTCCAGGTTTCCTCAGACACCCTGAAGGAATTGTAAAGAATTTCCCTGTTTTTTGGTTTTGCTTTTGAAATTCCTTTTTATAGTGGGTTTGAGCTGATTCTCGCTGCCATGTTTATGCCACTCTAGACACACTTGATTCCCTTATGGAGACATATCAATACATAGGTTTTAAGATTCTTACTAGTCAGATATATTCCTCTGCGGGAAATATGGGGTTTTGAGTCTCTTTCACTGAGGAAGGTGTCGGTTTTGTCAATTCCAAAGTTGGTTTTTGGAACGGTCCCTGTGCTTATATCAAACTCTGGTTTTATGCATCACCCCACCTCTCCTTCCCCTTTATGCAGGCATAAGATTGTTTTCTAAATGTGAGACTCTGTTCTCTTTCCCAACTCAGTTCACGTGTAGCCATGTTTACAGGATCTTCCTAAGTGATATCTTATGATAAGTTTCTTTTTCTGTGTGACTTATTTCACTTAGAATCATCGTACCTGAATCCACTCACTTTGCTGCTACTGGTCTTATGACATTGATTTCATGGCTGAGGGATATTCCATCGTACGTAAGTACCACAATGTTTTGAACCATTTTTATATTTCCTGGGATATTTAAGGTGTACCCAAGTTGAGGTTCTTGTAGCCAGTGAAGCCCTAAATTTGGAGGTGGCTCTTTCTTATTGATTTTCAGTTTTCCCCAGGTATATTCCCTAGACTGGAAGTGGCCTTGGCTCTGTAGCTCTGTTGTTTACTTGTTTTAGGGAACACAATGCACTCCTCCAGTGAGGCAGTTGGCAATTTACATCCCGCCCATCAGCATAACAAGGCTCCCAGTTCTCCAGGGCCTGTCTTGCCTTTCTGGTTTTTACACATTTTGTGGATGTCCCTTTTGACCGGTGGGAAGTGATTCTTCTTTGTAGTGCAGATTTGCATTGCCCGCTTGCTTGCTTGGCCAAAAAGGGCGTATGCGTTTTCTCCTGAATATATTCAGGAGAAAACGCATACGCCCTTTTTGGCCAAGTGCACCATTGTCCAAGTTGTGCCCCTCTTCCTGTGCTTTACAGGCGATTCCAAGGTACCTCTTGAAATCTGTTTCCTGCTATTTTGCCTCGCTTTCAAGTCCGCCTCGTTGACTTCCCTCAACAGATTTTTGGACGATAGTTGTCCTTTATCACTCTGCCAGTATGTGAATTGCTGTGCCCCTGAGCTCCATTTCTCAACTCGTTTTTTGGGAGCTGAACGCAAGTCCAAAATTTTGGATCATGTCCTATACTGGTTCCCGGTGGGTGGCTGAGACTTTGGTTAATTCTTCTTCCTGCCGGGAAATTAGAGTGACATGTGCCCGTCCAAATGCCTAACAGCTACTCTCTCATGGGTTCTCCCTCGTCCCTTCCATCCTCTGCCAAATTGGGAACCTGTGCAAACCAGGAGGTTAAAGGGCCTGTCTCTCCAAGTTGGGAGATTGATAGTAAGGCAGTTGGAAAGTCAAACTGGAGCACCAGGAGAGGGACTATTCGTTGAGTTTTAGAAACCTTTCGTATTCACAGTGTGTCCATTCTCTAGGTTTCCTGTACATGTTATAGCTGTAGTAATATTCCCTTGAACCTGGAGAGTTGGGACCCATGGAATGGGGGCCATGCATTATTGCTTGAAAGGGTCTGCATTTGCTCACCCAATCTCACCAATCCTCTCAGTCCCAAGTGTCCAGCCTTATGCCACATCCAGCTGTCATTGTAGACAGGGTCTTTCCAGGTTTCCTCAGACACCCTGAAGGAATTGTAAAGAATTTCCCTGTTTTTTGGTTTTGCTTTTGAAATTCCTTTTTATAGTGGGTTTGAGCTGATTCTCGCTGCCATGTTTATGCCACTCTAGACACACTTGATTCCCTTATGGAGACATATCAATACATAGGTTTTAAGATTCTTACTAGTCAGATATATTCCTCTGTGGGAAATATGGGGTTTTGAGTCTCTTTCACTGAGGAAGGTGTAGGTCTTGTCTATTCCAAAGTTGGTTTTTGGAACGGTCCCTGTGCTTATATCAAACTCTGGTTTTATGCATCACCCCACCTCTCCATCCCCTTTATGCAGGCATAAGAGTGTTTTCTAAATGTGAGACTCTGTTCTCTTTCCTAACTCAGTTCACGTGTAGCCATGTTTACAGGATCTTCATAAGTGATATCTTATGATAAGTTTCTTTTTCTGTGTGACTTATTTCACTTAGAATCAACGTACCTGAATCCACTCACTTTGCTGCTTCTAGTCTTATGACATTGATTTCATCGCTGAGGGATATTCCATCGTACGTAAGTACCACAATGTTTTGAACCATTTTTATATTTCCTGGGATATTTAAGGTGTACCCAAGTTGAGGTTCTTGTAGCCAGTGAAGCCCTAAATTTGGAGGTGGCTCTTTCTTATTGATTTTCAGTTTTCCCCAGGTATATTCCCTAGACTGGAAGTGGCCTTGGCTCTGTAGCTCTGTTGTTTACTTGTTTTAGGGAACACAATGCACTCCTCCAGTGAGGCAGTTGGCAATTTACATCCCGCCCATCAGCATAACAAGGCTCCCAGTTCTCCAGGGCCTGTCTTGCCTTTCTGGTTTTTACACATTTTGTGGATGTCCCTTTTGACCGGTGGGAAGTGATACTTCTTTGTAGTGCAGATTTGCATTGCCCGCTTGCTTGCTTGGCCAAAAAGGGCGTATGCGTTTTCTCCTGAATATATTCAGGAGAAAACGCATACGCCCTTTTTGGCCAAGTGCACCATTGTCCAAGTTGTGCCCCTCTTCCTGTGCTTTACAGGCGATTCCAACGTACCTCTTGAAATCTGTTTCCTCCTATTTTGCCTCACTTTCAAGTCCGCCTCGTTGACTTCCCTCAACAGATTTTTGGACGATAGTTGTCCTTTATCACTCTGCCAGTATGTGAATCGCTGTGCCCCGAGCTCCATTTCTCAACTCGTTTTTTGGGAGCTGAACGCAAGTCCAAAATTTTGGATCATGTCCTATATTGGTTCCCGGTGGGTGGCTGAGACTTTGGTTAATTCTTCTTCCTGCCGGGAAATTAGAGTGACATGTGCCCGTCCAAATGCCTAACAGCTACTCTCTCATGGGTTCTCCGTCGTCCCTTCCATCCTCTGCCAAATTGGGAACCTGTGCAAACCAGGAGGTTAAAGGGCCTGTCTCTCCAAGTTGGGAGATTGATAGTAAGGCAGTTGGAAAGTCAAACTGGAGCACCAGGAGAGGGACTATTCGTTGAGTTTTAGAAACCTTTCGTATTCACAGTGTGTCCATTCTCTAGGTTTCCTGTACATGTTATAGCTGTAGTAATATTCCCTTGAACCTGGAGAGTTGGGACCCATGGAATGGGGGCCATTCATTATTACTTGAAAGGGTCTGCATTTGCTCACCCAATCTCACCAATACTCTCAGTCCCAAGTGTCCAGCCTTATGCCACATCCAGCTGTCATGGTAGATAGGGTCTTTCCAGGTTTCCTCAGACACCCTGAAGGAATTGTAAAGAATTTCCCTGTTTTTTGGTTTTGCTTTTGAAATTCCTTTTTATAGTGGGTTTGAGCTGATTCTCGCTGCCATGTTTATGCCACTCTAGACACACTTGATTCCCTTATGGAGACATATCAATACATAGGTTTTAAGATTCTTACTAGTCAGATATATTCCTCTGCGGGAAATATGGGGTTTTGAGTCTCCTTCACTGAGGAAGGTGTCGGTCTTGTCTATTCCAAAGTTGGTTTTTGGAACGGTCCCTGTGCTTATATCAAACTCTGGTTTTATGCATCACCCCACCTCTCCTTCCCCTTTAAGCAGGCATAAGAGTGTTTTCTAAATGTGAGACTCTGTTCTCTTTCCTAACTCAGTTCACGTGTAGCCATGTTTACAGGATCTTCATAAGTGATATCTTATGATAAGTTTCTTTTTCTGTGTGACTTATTTCACTTAGAATCATCGTACCTGAATCCACTCACTTTGCTGCTACTGGTCTTATGACATTGATTTCATGGCTGAGGGATATTCCATCGTACGTAAGTACCACAATGTTTTGAACCATTTGTATATTTCCTGGGATATTTAAGGTGTACCCAAGTTGAGGTTCTTGTTGTCAGTGCAGCCCTAAATTTGGAGGTGGCTCTTTCTTATTGATTTTCAGTTTTCCCAAGGTATATTCCCTAGACTGGAAGTGGCCTTGGCTCTGTAGCTCTGTTGTTTACTTGTTTTAGGGAACACAATGCACTCCTCCAGTGAGGCAGTTGGCAATTTACATCCCGCCCATCAGCATAACAAGGCTCCCTGTTCTCCAGGGCCTGTCTTGCCTTTCTGGTTTTTACACATTTTGTGGATGTCCCTTTTGACCGGTGGGAAGTGATACTTCTTTGTAGTGCAGATTTGCATTCCCCGCTTGCTTGCTTGGCCAAAAAGGGCGTATGCGTTTTCCCTGAATATATTCAGGAGAAAACGCATACGCCCTTTTTGGCCAAGTGCACCATTGTCCAAGTTGTGCCCCTCTTCCTGTGCTTTACAGGCGATTCCAAGGTACCTCTTGAAATCTGTTTCCTGCTATTTTGCCTCACTTTCAAGTCCGCCTCGTTGACTTTCCTCAACAGATTTTTGGACGATAGTTGTCCTTTATCACTCTGCCAGTTTGTGAATTGCTGTGCCCCTGAGCTCCATTTCTCAACTCGTTTTTTGTGAGCTGAACGCAAGTCCAAAATTTTGGATCATGTCCTATACTGGTTCCCGGTGGGTGGCTGAGACTTTGGTTAATTCTTCTTCCTGCCGGGAAATTAGAGTGACATGTGCCCGTCCAAATGCCTAACAGCTACTCTCTCATGGGTTCTCCCTCGTCCCTTCCATCCTCTGCCAAATTGGGAACCTGTGCAAACCAGGAGGTTAAAGGGCCTGTCTCTCCAAGTTGGGAGATTGATAGTAAGGCAGTTGGAAAGTCAAACTGGAGCACCAGGAGAGGGACTATTCGTTGAGTTTTAGAAACCTTTCGTATTCACAGTGTGTCCATTCTCTAGGTTTCCTGTACATGTTATAGCTGTAGTAATATTCCCTTGAACCTGGAGAGTTGGGACCCATGGAATGGGGGCCATGCATTATTACTTGAAAGGGTCTGCATTTGCTCACCCAATCTCACCAATCCTCTCAGTCCCAAGTGTCCAGCCTTATGCCACATCCAGCTGTCATGGTAGATAGGGTCTTTCCAGGTTTCCTCAGACACCCTGAAGGAATTGTAAAGAATTTCCCTGTTTTTTGGTTTTGCTTTTGAAATTCCTTTTTATAGTGGGTTTGAGCTGATTCTCGCTGCCACGTTTATGCCACTCTAGACACACTTGATTCCCTTATGGAGACATATCAATACATAGGTTTTAAGATTCTTACTAGTCAGATATATTCCTCTGCGGGAAATATGGGGTTTTGAGTCTCTTTCACTGAGGAAGGTGTCGGTCTTGTCTATTCCAAAGTTGGTTTTTGGAACGGTCCCTGTGCTTATATCAAACTCTGGTTTTATGCATCACCCCACCTCTCCTTCCCCTTTAAGCAGGCATAAGAGTGTTTTCTAAATGTGAGACTCTGTTCTCTTTCCTAACTCAGTTCACGTGTAGCCATGTTTACAGGATCTTCATAAGTGATATCTTATGATAAGTTTCTTTTTCTGTGTGACTTATTTCACTTAGAATCATCGTACCTGAATCCACTCACTTTGCTGCTACTGGTCTTATGACATTGATTTCATGGCTGAGGGATATTCCATCGTACGTAAGTACCACAATGTTTTGAACCATTTGTATATTTCCTGGGATATTTAAGGTGTACCCAAGTTGAGGTTCTTGTTGTCAGTGCAGCCCTAAATTTGGAGGTGGCTCTTTCTTATTGATTTTCAGTTTTCCCAAGGTATATTCCCTAGACTGGAAGTGGCCTTGGCTCTGTAGCTCTGTTGTTTACTTGTTTTAGGGAACACAATGCACTCCTCCAGTGAGGCAGTTGGCAATTTACATCCCGTCCATCAGCATAACAAGGCTCCCAGTTCTCCAGGGCCTGTCTTGCCTTTCTGGTTTTTACACATTTTGTGGATTTCCCTTTTGACCAGTGGGAAGTGATACTTCTTTGTAGGGCAGATTTGCATTGCCCGCTTGCTTGCTTGGCCAAAAAGGGCGTATGCGTTTTCTCCTGAATATATTCAGGAGAAAACGCATACGCCCTTTTTGGCCAAGTGCACCATTGTCCAAGTTGTGCCCCTCTTCCTGTGCTTTACAGGCGATTCCAAGGTACCTCTTGAAATCTGTTTCCTGCTATTTTGCCTCGCTTTCAAGTCCGCCTCGTTGACTTTCCTCAACAGATTTTTGGACGATAGTTGTCCTTTATCACTCTGCCAGTTTGTGAATTGCTGTGCCCCTGAGCTCCATTTCTCAACTCGTTTTTTGTGAGCTGAACACAAGTCCAAAATTTTGGATCATGTCCTATACTGGTTCCCGGTGGGTGGCTGAGACTTTGGTTAATTCTTCTTCCTGCCGGGAAATTAGAGTGACATGTGCCCGTCCAAATGCCTAACAGCTACTCTCTCATGGGTTCTCCCTCGTCCCTTCCATCCTCTGGCAAATTGGGAACCTGTGCAAACCAGGAGGTTAAAGGTCCTGTCTCTCCAAGTTGGGAGATTGATAGTAAGGCAGTTGGAAAGTCAACATGGAGCACCAGGAGAGGGACTATTCATTGAGTTTTAGAAACCTTTCGTATTCACAGTGTGTACATTCTCTAGGTTTCCTGTACATGTTATAGCTGTAGTAATATTCCCTTGAACCTGGAGAGTTGGGACCCATGGAATGGGGGCCATGCATTATTGCTTGAAAGGGTCTGCATTTGCTCACCCAATCTCACCAATCCTCTCAGTCCCAAGTGTCCAGCCTTATGCCACATCCAGCTGTCATTGTAGATAGGGTCTTTCCAGGTTTCCTCAGACACCCTGAAGGAATTGTAAAGAATTTCCCTGTTTTTTGGTTTTGCTTTTGAAATTCCTTTTTATAGTGGGTTTGAGCTGATTCCCGCTGCCATGTTTATGCCACTCTAGACACACTTGATTCCCTTATGGAGACATATCAATACATAGGTTTTAAGATTCTTACTAGTCAGATATATTCATCTGTGGGAAATATGGGGTTTTGAGTCTCTTTCACTAAGGAAGGTGTCGGTCTTGTCAATTCCAAAGTTGGTTTTTGGAACGGTCCCTGTGCTTATATCAAACTCTGGTTTTATGCATCACCCCACCTCTCCTTCCCCTTTATGCTGGCATAAGAGTGTTTTCTAAATGTGAGACTCTGTTCTCTTTCCTAACTCAGTTCACGTGTAGCCATGTTTACAGGATCTTCATAAGTGATATCTTATGATAAGTTTCTTTTTCTGTGTGACTTATTTCACTTAGAATCATCGTACCTGAATCCACTCACTTTGCTGCTACTGGTCTTATGACATTGATTTCATGGCTGAGGGATATTCCATCGTACGTAAGTACCACAATGTTTTGAACCATTTTTATATTTCCTGGGATATTTAAGGTGTTACCAAGTTGAGGTTCTTGTAGCCAGTGCAGCCCTAAATTTGGAGGTGGCTCTTTCTTATTGATTTTCAGTTTTCCCAAGGTATATTCCCTAGACTGGAAGTGGCCTTGGCTCTGTAGCTCTGTTGTTTACTTGTTTTAGGGAACACAATGCACTCCTCCAGTGAGGCAGTTGGCAATTTACATCCCGCCCATCAGCATAACAAGGCTCCCAGTTCTCCAGGGCCTGTCTTGCCTTTCTGGTTTTTACACATTTTGTGGATGTCCCTTTTGACCGGTGGGAAGTGATACTTCTTTGTAGTGCAGATTTGCATTGCCCGCTTGCTTGCTTGGCCAAAAAGGGCGTATGCGTTTTCTCCTGAATATATTCAGGAGAAAACGCATACGCCCTTTTTGGCCAAGTGCACCATTGTCCAAGTTGTGCCCCTCTTCCTGTGCTTTACAGGCGATTCCAGGGTACCTCTTGAAATCTGTTTCCTGCTATTTTGCCTCGCTTTCAATTCCGCCTCGTTGACTTCCCTCAACAGATTTTTGGACGATAGTTGTCCTTTATCACTCTGCCAGTTTGTGAATTGCTGTGCCCCTGAGCTCCATTTCTCAACTCGTTTTTTGTGAGCTGAACGCAAGTCCAAAATTTTGGATCATGTCCTATACTGGTTCCCGGTGGGTGGCTGAGACTTTGGTTAATTCTTCTTCCTGCCGGGAAATTAGAGTGACATGTGCCCGTCCAAATGCCTAACAGCTACTCTCTCATGGGTTCTCCGTCGTCCCTTCCATCCTCTGCCAAATTGGGAACCTGTGCAAACCAGGAGGTTAAAGGGCCTGTCTCTCCAAGTTGGGAGATTGATAGTAAGGCAGTTGGAAAGTCAAACTGGAGCACCAGGAGAGGGACTATTCGTTGAGTTTTAGAAACCTTTCGTATTCACAGTGTGTCCATTCTCTAGGTTTCCTGTACATGTTATAGCTGTAGTAATATTCCCTTGAACCTGGAGAGTTGGGACCCATGGAATGGGGGCCATGCATTATTACTTGAAAGGGTCTGCATTTGCTCACCCAATCTCACCAATCCTCTCAGTCCCAAGTGTCCAGCCTTATGCCACATCCAGCTGTCATGGTAGATAGGGTCTTTCCAGGTTTCCTCAGACACCCTGAAGGAATTGTAAAGAATTTCCCTGTTTTTTGGTTTTGCTTTTGAAATTCCTTTTTATAGTGGGTTTGAGCTGATTCTCGCTGCCACGTTTATGCCACTCTAGACACACTTGATTCCCTTATGGAGACATATCAATACATAGGTTTTAAGATTCTTACTAGTCAGATATATTCCTCTGCGGGAAATATGGGGTTTTGAGTCTCTTTCACTGAGGAAGGTGTCGGTCTTGTCTATTCCAAAGTTGGTTTTTGGAACGGTCCCTGTGCTTATATCAAACTCTGGTTTTATGCATCACCCCACCTCTCCTTCCCCTTTAAGCAGGCATAAGAGTGTTTTCTAAATGTGAGACTCTGTTCTCTTTCCTAACTCAGTTCACGTGTAGCCATGTTTACAGGATCTTCATAAGTGATATCTTATGATAAGTTTCTTTTTCTGTGTGACTTATTTCACTTAGAATCATCGTACCTGAATCCACTCACTTTGCTGCTACTGGTCTTATGACATTGATTTCATGGCTGAGGGATATTCCATCGTACGTAAGTACCACAATGTTTTGAACCATTTGTATATTTTTTGGGATATTTAAGGTGTACCCAAGTTGAGGTTCTTGTTGTCAGTGCAGCCCTAAATTTGGAGGTGGCTCTTTCTTATTGATTTTCAGTTTTCCCAAGGTATATTCCCTAGACTGGAAGTGGCCTTGGCTCTGTAGCTCTGTTGTTTACTTGTTTTAGGGAACACAATGCACTCCTCCAGTGAGGCAGTTGGCAATTTACATCCCGCCCATCAGCATAACAAGGCTCCCAGTTCTCCAGGGCCTGTCTTGCCTTTCTGGTTTTTACACATTTTGTGGATGTCCCTTTTGACCGGTGGGAAGTGATACTTCTTTGTAGTGCAGATTTGCATTGCCCGCTTGCTTGCTTGGCCAAAAAGGGCGTATGCGTTTTCTCCTGAATATATTCAGGAGAAAACGCATACGCCCTTTTTGGCCAAGTGCACCATTGTCCAAGTTGTGACCCTCTTCCTGTGCTTTACAGGCGATTCCCACGTACCTCTTGAAATCTGTTTCCTGCTATTTTGCCTCGCTTTCAAGTCCGCCTCGTTGACTTCCCTCAACAGATTTTTGGACGATAGTTGTCCTTTATCACTCTGCCAGTTTGTGAATTGCTGTGCCCCTGAGCTCCATTTCTCAACTCGTTTTCTGTGAGCTGAACGCAACTCCAAAATTTTGGATCATGTCCTATACTGGTTCCCGGTGGGTGGCTGAGACTTTGGTTAATTCTTCTTCCTGCCGGGAAATTAGAGTGACATGTGCCCGTCCAAATGCCTAACAGCTACTCTCTCATGGGTTCTCTCTCGTCCCTTCCATCCTCTGCCAAATTGGGAACCTGTGCAAACCAGGAGGTTAAAGGGCCTGTCTCTCCAAGTTGGGAGATTGATAGTAAGGCAGTTGGAAAGTCAAACTGGAGCACCAGGAGAGGGACTATTCGTTGAGTTTTAGAAACCTTTCGTATTCACAGTGTGTCCATTCTCTAGGTCTCCTGTACATGTTATAGCTGTAGTAATATTCCCTTGAACCTGGAGAGTTGGGACCCATGGAATGGGGGCCATGCATTATTGCTTGAAAGGGTCTGCATTCGCTCACCCAATCTCACCAATCCTCTCAGTCCCAAGTGTCCAGCCTTATGCCACATCCAGCTGTCATTGTAGATAGGGTCTTTCCAGGTTTCCTCAGACACCCTGAAGGAATTGTAAAGAATTTCCCTGTTTTTTGGTTTTGCTTTTGAAATTCCTTTTTATAGTGGGTTTGAGCTGATTCTCGCTGCCATGTTTATGCCACTCTAGACACACTTGATTCCCTTATGGAGACATATCAATACATAGGTTTTAAGATTCTTACTAGTCAGATATATTCCTCTGTGGGAAATATGGGGTTTTGAGTCTCTTTCACTAAGGAAGGTGTCGGTCTTGTCAATTCCAAAGTTGGTTTTTGGAACGGTCCCTGTGCTTATATCAAACTCTGGTTTTATGCATCACCCCACCTCTCCTTCCCCTTTATGCTGGCATAAGAGGGTTTTCTAAATGTGAGACTCTGTTCTCTTTCCTAACTCAGTTCACGTGTAGCCATGTTTACAGGATCTTCATAAGTGATATCTTATGATAAGTTTCTTTTTCTGTGTGACTTATTTCACTTAGAATCATCGTACCTGAATCCACTCACTTTGCTGCTACTGGTCTTATGACATTGATTTCATGGCTGAGGGATATTCCATCGTACGTAAGTACCACAATGTTTTGAACCATTTTTATATTTCTTGGGATATTTAAGGTGTACCCAAGTTGAGGTTCTTGTAGTCAGTGCAGCCCTAAATTTGGAGGTGGCTCTTTCTTATTGATTTTCAGTTTTCCCAAGGTATATTCCCTAGACTGGAAGTGGCCTTGGCTCTGTAGCTCTGTTGTTTACTTGTTTTAGGGAACACAATGCACTCCTCCAGTGAGGCAGTTGGCAATTTACATCCCGTCCATCAGCATAACAAGGCTCCCAGTTCTCCAGGGCCTGTCTTGCCTTTCTGGTTTTTACACATTTTGTGGATTTCCCTTTTGACCAGTGGGAAGTGATACTTCTTTGTAGTGCAGATTTGCATTGCCCGCTTGCTTGCTTGGCCAAAAAGGGCGTATGCGTTTTCTCCTGAATATATTCAGGAGAAAACGCATACGCCCTTTTTGGCCAAGTGCACCATTGTCCAAGTTGTGCCCCTCTTCCTGTGCTTTACAGGCGATTCCAAGGTACCTCTTGAAATCTGTTTCCTGCTATTTTGCCTCGCTTTCAAGTCCGCCTCGTTGACTTCCCTCAACAGATTTTTGGACGATAGTTGTCCTTTATCACTCTGCCAGTTTGTGAATTGCTGTGCCCCTGAGCTCCATTTCTCAACTCGTTTTTTGTGAGCTGAACACAAGTCCAAAATTTTGGATCATGTCCTATACTGGTTCCCGGTGGGTGGCTGAGACTTTGGTTAATTCTTCTTCCTGCCGGGAAATTAGAGTGACATGTGCCCGTCCAAATGCCTAACAGCTACTCTCTCATGGGTTCTCCCTCGTCCCTTCCATCCTCTGGCAAATTGGGAACCTGTGCAAACCAGGAGGTTAAAGGGCCTGTCTCTCCAAGTTGGGAGATTGATAGTAAGGCAGTTGGAAAGTCAACCTGGAGCACCAGGAGAGGGACTATTCATTGAGTTTTAGAAACCTTTCGTATTCACAGTGTGTACATTCTCTAGGTTTCCTGTACATGTTATAGCTGTAGTAATATTCCCTTGAACCTGGAGAGTTGGGACCCATGGAATGGGGGCCATGCATTATTGCTTGAAAGGGTCTGCATTTGCTCACCCAATCTCACCAATCCTCTCAGTCCCAAGTGTCCAGCCTTATGCCACATCCAGCTGTCATTGTAGATAGGGTCTTTCCAGGTTTCCTCAGACACCCTGAAGGAATTGTAAAGAATTTCCCTGTTTTTTGGTTTTGCTTTTGAAATTCCTTTTTATAGTGGGTTTGAGCTGATTCCCGCTGCCATGTTTATGCCACTCTAGACACACTTGATTCCCTTATGGAGACATATCAATACATAGGTTTTAAGATTCTTACTAGTCAGATATATTCCTCTGTGGGAAATATGGGGTTTTGAGTCTCTTTCACTGAGGAAGGTGTCGGTCTTGTCAATTCCAAAGTTGGTTTTTGGAACGGTCCCTGTGCTTATATCAAACTCTGGTTTTATGCATCACCCCACCTCTCCTTCCCCTTTATGCTGGCATAAGAGTGTTTTCTAAATGTGAGACTCTGTTCTCTTTCCTAACTCAGTTCACGTGTAGCCATGTTTACAGGATCTTCATAAGTGATATCTTATGATAAGTTTCTTTTTCTGTGTGACTTATTTCACTTAGAATCATCGTACCTGAATCCACTCACTTTGCTGCTACTGGTCTTATGACATTGATTTCATGGCTGAGGGATATTCCATCGTACGTAAGTACCACAATGTTTTGAACCATTTTTATATTTCCTGGGATATTTAAGGTGTACCCAAGTTGAGGTTCTTGTAGCCAGTGCAGCCCTAAATTTGGAGGTGGCTCTTTCTTATTGATTTTCAGTTTTCCCAATGTATATTTCCTAGACTGGAAGTGGCCTTGGCTCTGTAGCTCTGTTGTTTACTTGTTTTAGGGAACACAATGCACTCCTCCAGTGAGGCAGTTGGCAATTTACATCCCGCCCATCACCATAACAAGGCTCCCAGTTCTCCAGGGCCTGTCTTGCCTTTCTGGTTTTTACACATTTTGTGGATGTCCCTTTTGACCGGTGGGAAGTGATACTTCTTTGTAGTGCAGATTTGCATTGCCCGCTTGCTTGCTTGGCCAAAAAGGGCGTATGCGTTTTCTCCTGAATATATTCAGGAGAAAACGCATACGCCCTTTTTGGCCAAGTGCACCATTGTCCAAGTTGTGCCCCTCTTCCTGTGCTTTACAGGCGATTCCAAGGTACCTCTTGAAATCTGTTTCCTGCTATTTTGCCTCGCTTTCAAGTCCGCCTCGTTGACTTCCCTCAACAGATTTTTGGACGATAGTTGTCCTTTATCACTCTGCCAGTTTGTGAATTGCTGTGCCCCTGAGCTCCATTTCTCAACTCGTTTTTTGTGAGCTGAACACAAGTCCAAAATTTTGGATCATGTCCTATACTGGTTCCCGGTGGGTGGCTGAGACTTTGGTTAATTCTTCTTCCTGCCGGGAAATTAGAGTGACATGTGCCCGTCCAAATGCCTAACAGCTACTCTCTCATGGGTTCTCCCTAGTCCCTTCCATCCTCTGGCAAATTGGGAACCTGTGCAAACCAGGAGGTTAAAGGGCCTGTCTCTCCAAGTTGGGAGATTGATAGTAAGGCAGTTGGAAAGTCAACCTGGAGCACCAGGAGAGGGACTATTCATTGAGTTTTAGAAACCTTTCGTATTCACAGTGTGTACATTCTCTAGGTTTCCTGTACATGTTATAGCTGTAGTAATATTCCCTTGAACCTGGAGAGTTGGGACCCATGGAATGGGGGCCATGCATTATTGCTTGAAAGGGTCTGCATTTGCTCACCCAATCTCACCAATCCTCTCAGTCCCAAGTGTCCAGCCTTATGCCACATCCAGCTGTCATTGTAGATAGGGTCTTTCCAGGTTTCCTCAGACACCCTGAAGGAATTGTAAAGAATTTCCCTGTTTTTTGGTTTTGCTTTTGAAATTCCTTTTTATAGTGGGTTTGAGCTGATTCCCGCTGCCATGTTTATGCCACTCTAGACACACTTGATTCCCTTATGGAGACATATCAATACATAGGTTTTAAGATTCTTACTAGTCAGATATATTCCTCTGTGGGAAATATGGGGTTTTGAGTCTCTTTCACTAAGGAAGGTGTCGGTCTTGTCAATTCCAAAGTTGGTTTTTGGAACGGTCCCTGTGCTTATATCAAACTCTGGTTTTATGCATCACCCCACCTCTCCTTCCCCTTTATGCTGGCATAAGAGTGTTTTCTAAATGTGAGACTCTCTTCTCTTTCCTAACTCAGTTCACGTGTAGCCATGTTTACAGGATCTTCATAAGTGATATCTTATGATAAGTTTCTTTTTCTGTGTGACTTATTTCACTTAGAATCATCGTACCTGAATCCACTCACTTTGCTGCTACTGGTCTTATGACATTGATTTCATGGCTGAGGGATATTCCATCGTACGTAAGTACCACAATGTTTTGAACCATTTTTATATTTCCTGGGATATTTAAGGTGTACCCAAGTTGAGGTTCTTGTAGCCAGTGCAGCCCTAAATTTGGAGGTGGCTCTTTCTTATTGATTTTCAGTTTTCCCAATGTATATTTCCTAGACTGGAAGTGGCCTTGGCTCTGTAGCTCTGTTGTTTACTTGTTTTAGGGAACACAATGCACTCCTCCAGTGAGGCAGTTGGCAATTTACATCCCGCCCATCAGCATAACAAGGCTCCCAGTTCTCCAGGGCCTGTCTTGCCTTTCTGGTTTTTACACATTTTGTGGATGTCCCTCTTGACCAGTGGGAAGTGATACTTCTTTGTAGTGCAGATTTGCATTGCCCGCTTGCTTGCTTGGCCAAAAAGGGCGTATGCGTTTTCTCCTGAATATATTCAGGAGAAAACGCATACGCCCTTTTTGGCCAAGTGCACCATTGTCCAAGTTGTGCCCCTCTTCCTGTGCTTTACAGGCGATTCCAAGGTACCTCTTGAAATCTGTTTCCTGCTATTTTGCCTCGCTTTCAAGTCCGCCTCGTTGACTTCCCTCAACAGATTTTTGGACGATAGTTGTCCTTTATCACTCTGCCAGTTTGTGAATTGCTGTGCCCCTGAGCTCCATTTCTCAACTCGTTTTTTGTGAGCTGAACACAAGTCCAAAATTTTGGATCATGTCCTATACTGGTTCCCGGTGGGTGGCTGAGACTTTGGTTAATTCTTCTTCCTGCCGGGAAATTAGAGTGACATGTGCGCGTCCAAATGCCTAACAGCTACTCTCTCATGGGTTCTCCCTCATCCCTTCCATCCTCTGGCAAATTGGGAACCTGTGCAAACCAGGAGGTTAAAGGGCCTGTCTCTCCAAGTTGGGAGATTGATAGTAAGGCAGTTGGAAAGTCAAACTGGAGCACCAGGAGAGGGACTATTCATTGAGTTTTAGAAACCTTTCGTATTCACAGTGTGTACATTCTCTAGGTTTCCTGTACATGTTATAGCTGTAGTAATATTCCCTTGAACCTGGAGAGTTGGGACCCATGGAATGGGGGCCATGCATTATTGCTTGAAAGGGTCTGCATTTGCTCACCCAATCTCACCAATCCTCTCAGTCCCAAGTGTCCAGCCTTATGCCACATCCAGCTGTCATTGTAGATAGGGTCTTTCCAGGTTTCCTCAGACACCCTGAAGGAATTGTAAAGAATTTCCCTGTTTTTTGGTTTTGCTTTTGAAATTCCTTTTTATAGTGGGTTTGAGCTGATTCTCGCTGCCATGTTTATGCCACTCTAGACACACTTGATTCCCTTATGGAGACATATCAATACATAGGTTTTAAGGTTCTTACTAGTCAGATATATTCCTCTGTGGGAAATATGGGGTTTTGAGTCTCTTTCACTGAGGAAGGTGTCGGTCTTGTCTATTCCAAAGTTGGTTTTTGGAACGGTCCCTGTGCTTATATCAAACTCTGGTTTTATGCATCACCCCACCTCTCCATCCCCTTTATGCAGGCATAAGAGTGTTTTCTAAATGTGAGACTCTGTTCTCTTTCCTAACTCAGTTCACGTGTAGCCATGTTTACAGGATCTTCATAAGTGATATCTTATGATAAGTTTCTTTTTCTGTGTGACTTATTTCACTTAGAATCATCGTACCTGAATCCACTCACTTTGCTGCTACTGCTCTTATGACATTGATTTCATGGCTGAGGAATATTCCATCGTACGTAAGTACCACAATGTTTTGAACCATTTTTATATTTCCTGGGATATTTAAGGTGTACCCAAGTTTAGGTTCTTGTAGTCAGTGCAGCCCTAAATTTGGAGGTGGCTATTTCTTATTGATTTTCAGTTTTCCCAAGGTATATTCCCTAGACTGGAAGTGGCCTTGGCTCTGTAGCTCTGTTGTTTACTTGTTTTAGGGAACACAATGCACTCCTCCAGTGAGGCAGTTGGCAATTGACATCCCGCCCATCAGCATAACAAGGCTCCCAGTTCTCCAGGGCCTGTCTTGCCTTTCTGGTTTTTACACATTTTGTGGATGTCCCTTTTGACCGGTGGGAAGTGATACTTCTTTGTAGTGCAGATTTGCATTGCCCGCTTGCTTGCTTGGCCAAAAAGGGCGTATGCGTTTTCTCCTGAATATATTCAGGGAAAAACGCATACGCCCTTTTTCGCCAAGTGCATCATTGTCGAACTTGTGCCCCTCTTCCTGTGCTTTACAGGCGATTCCAACGTACCTCTTTAAATCTGTTTCCTGCTATTCTGAATCGCATTAAAGTCCGCCTCGTTGCCTTCCCTCAACAGATTTTTGGACGATAGTTGTGTTTTATTACTGTGCCAGTTTGTGAATTGCTGTGCCCCTGAGCTCCATTTTTCAACTCGTTTTTAGTGAGCTGAACGCATGTCCAAAATTTTGGTTCAGGACCTATACTGGTTCCCGGTGGGTGGCTGAGACTTTGGTTAATTCTTCTTCCTACCGGTATATTAGAGTGCACGTGCCCGTCCAAATGCCTAACAGCTACTCTCTCATTGGTTCTCCCTCTTCCCTTTCATCCTCTGCCAAATTGGCAACCTGTTCGAACCAGGAGGTAAATGGCGCTGTGTCTCCAAGTTTGGAGATTGATAGTAAAGCAGTTGGAAAGTCAAACCAGAACAACAGGATTGGGACTATTCATTGAGATTTAGAAACATTTCATATTCACAGTGTGTCCATTCTCTAGGTTTCCTGGACCAGTTCTTGCTGTATTAATATTCCCTTCAACCTCGAGAGTTGGGACCCATGGAATGGGGGCCACGCATTCTTGCTTTAATGGGTCTGCATTTTCTCACCCAATCTCACCAATTCTCTCAGTCCCAAGTGTCCAGCCTTATGCCATATCCAGCTGTCATTGTAGATAGGTTCATTCCACGTTTCATCAGAGACCCTGAAGGAATTGTAAAGACTTTCCCTGTTTTTTTGTTTTGTTTTTGAAATTCCTTTTTATAGTGGGTTTGAGCTGATTCTCGGTGCCATGTTTATGCCAGTCAAGACACACTTGATAACCTTATGGAGACATATCAATACATAGGTTTTAAGATTCTTACTAGTCAGATCTATTCCTCTGTGGGAAATATGTGGTTTTGAGTCCCTTTCACTGAGGAAGGTGTAGGTCTTATCTATTCCATAGTAAGTTTTTGGAACGCTCCCTGTGATTATATCAAACTCTGGTTTTATGCATTACCCCAACTCTCTTTCTCCCTTAAGCATGCATACGAGTTTTTTTCTAAATGTGAGACACTGTTCTCTTTCCTAACTCAGTTCATATGTAGCCATGTTTACAGGATCTCCAAAAGTCATATCTTATGATAAGTTTCTTTTTCTGTGTGACTTATTTCACTTAGAATCATCATACCTGAATCGACTCATTTTGCTGCTACTGGTCTTATGACATTGATTTCATGGATGAGGGATATTACATCTTTCGTATGTACCACAATTTTTTGAATCCATTTTATATTTCCTGGGATATTTAAGGTGTACCCAAGTTGAGGTTCTTGTAAGCAGTGCAGCCCTAAATTTTGGGGTGACTCTGTCTTATTGATTTTCAGTTTTCCCAAGATATATTCCCTAGACTGAAAGTGCCCTTGGCTCTGTAGCTCTGTTGTTTACTTGTTTTAGGGAACACAGTGCACTCCTCCAGAGAGGCAGTTGGCAATTTACATCCGGACCATCAGCATAAAAAGGCTCCGTATTCTCCAGGCCCTGTCATGCCTTTCTGGTTTTTACACATTTTGTGGATGTCCCTTTTGACCGGTGGGAAGTGACACTTCTTTGTAGTGCAAATTTGCATTGCCCGCTTGCTTGCTTGGCCAAAAAGGGCGTATGCGTTTTCTCCTGAATATATTCAGGAGAAAACGCATACGCCCTTTTTCTCCAATTGCATCAGTGTCAAAGTTGTGCCTCTCTTCCTGTGCTTTAAAGGCGATTCCAAGGTACCTCTTGAAATCTGTTTCCTGCTATTCGGCATCGCTTTCAAGTCCGCCTCGTTTCCTTCCCTCAACAGATTTATGGACGATAGATGTCCTGTATTACTCTGCCAGTTTGTGAATTGCTGTGCCCCTGAGCTCCATTTTACAACTCGAGTTTTGTGAGCTGAACGCAATTCCAAAATTTTGGTTCAGGATCTATACTGGTTCCCGGTGGGTGGCTGAGACTTTGGTTAATTCTTCTTCCTGCCGGGAAATTAGTATGAAATGTGCCTGTCCAAATGCCTAACACCTACTCTCTCATTGTTTCTTCCTCTTCCCTTTCATCCTCTGCCAAATTGACAACCTGTGCGAACCAGGAGGTTAAAGGGGCTGTCTCTCCTAGTTGGTTGATTGATAGTAAAGCAGTTGGAAAGTCAAACTGGAACACCAGGAGAGGGACTATTCGTTGAGTTTTAGAAACCTTTCGTATTCACAGTGTGTCCATTCTCTAGGTTTCCTGTACATGTTATAGCTGTAGTAATATTCCCTTGAACCTGGAGAGTTGGGACCCATGGAATGGGGCCATGCATTATTGCTTTAAAGGGTCTGCATTTGCTCACCCAATCTCACCAATCCTCTCAGTCCCAAGTGTCCAGCCTTATGCCACATCCAGCTGTCATTGTAGATAGGGTCATTCCAGGTTTCCTCAGACACCCTGAAGGAATTGTAAAGAATTTCCCTGTTTTTTGGTTTTGCTTTTGAAATTCCTTTTTATAGTGGGTTTGAGCTGATTCTCGCTGCCATGTTTATGCCACTCTAGACACACTTGATTCCCTTATGGAGTCATATCAATACATAGGTTTTAAGATTCTTACTAGTCAGATATATTCCTCTGCGGGAAATATGGGGTTTTGAGTCTCTTTCACTGAGGAAGGTGTAGGTCTTGTCTATTCCAAAGTTGGTTTTTGGAACGGTCCATGTGCTTTTATCAAACTCTGGTTTTATGCATCACCCCACCTCTCCTTCCCCTTTATGCAGGCATAAGAGTGTTTTCTAAATGTGAGACTCTGTTTTCTTTCCTAACTCAGTTCACGTGTAGCCATGTTTACAGGATCTTCATAAGTGATATCTTATGATAAGTTCCTTTTTCTGTGTGACTTATTTCACTTAGAATCATCGTACCTGAATCCACTCACTTTGCTGCTACTGGTTTTATGACATTGATTTCATGGCTGAGGGATATTCCATCATACGTAAGTACCACAATGTTTTGAACCATTTTTATATTTCCTGGGATATTTAAGGTGTACCCAAGTTGAGGTTCTTGTAGCCAGTGCAGCCCTAAATTTGGAGGTGGCTCTTTCTTATTGATTTTCAGTTTTCCCAAGGTATATTCCCTAGACTGGAAGTGGCCTTGGCTCTGTAGCTCTGTTGTTTACTTGTTTTAGGGAACACAATGCACTCCTCCAGTGAGGCAGTTGGCAATTTACATCCCGCCCATCAGCATAACAAGGCTCCCAGTTCTCCAGGGCCTGTCTTGCCTTTCTGGTTTTTACACATTTTGTGGATGTCCCTTTTGACCGGTGGGAAGTGATACTTCTTTGTAGTGCAGATTTGCATTGCCCGCTTGCTTGCTTGGCCAAAAAGGGCGTATGCGTTTTCTCCTGAATATATTCAGGAGAAAACGCATACGCCCTTTTTGGCCAAGTGCACCATTGTCCAAGTTGTGCCCCTCTTCCTGTGCTTTACAGGAGATTCCAAGGTACCTCTTGAAATCTGTTTCCTGCTATTTTGCCTCGCTTTCAAGTCCGCCTCGTTGACTTCCCTCAACAGATTTTTGGACGATAGTTGTCCTTTATCACTCTGCCAGTTTGTGAATTGCTGTGCCCCTGAGCTCCATTTCTCAACTCGTTTTTTGGGAGCTGAACGCAAGTCCAAAATTTTGGATCATGTCCTATACTGGTTCCCGGTGGGTGGCTGAGACTTTGGTTAATTCTTCTTCCTGCCGGGAAATTAAAGTGACATGTGCCCGTCCAAATGCCTAACAGCTACTCTCTCATGGGTTCTCCCTCGTCCCTTCCATCCTCTGCCAAATTGGGAACCTGTGCAAACCAGGAGGTTAAAGGGCCTGTCTCTCCAAGTTGGGAGATTGATAGTAAGGCAGTTGGAAAGTCAAACTGGAGCACCAGGAGAGGGACTATTCGTTGAGTTTTAGAAACCTTTCGTATTCACAGTGTGTCCATTCTCTAGGTTTCCTGTACATGTTATAGCTGTAGTAATATTCCCTTGAACCTGGAGAGTTGGGACCCATGGAATGGGGGCCATGCATTATTGCTTGAAAGGGTCTGCATTTGCTCACCCAATCTCACCAATCCTCTCAGTCCCAAGTGTCCAGCCTTATGCCACATCCAGCTGTCATTGTAGATAGGGTCTTTCCAGGTTTCCTCAGACACCCTGAAGGAATTGTAAAGAATTTCCCTGTTTTTTGGTTTTGCTTTTGAAATTCCTTTTTATAGTGGGTTTGAGCTGATTCTCGCTGCCATGTTTATGCCACTCTAGACACACTTGATTCCCTTATGGAGTCATATCAATACATAGGTTTTAAGATTCTTACTAGTCAGATATATTCCTCTGCGGGAAATATGGGGTTTTGAGTCTCTTTCACTGAGGAAGGTGTAGGTCTTGTCTATTCCAAAGTTGGTTTTTGGAACGGTCCCTGTGCTTATATCAAACTCTGGTTTTATGCATCACCCCACCTCTCCATCCCCTTTATGCAGGCATAAAAGTGTTTTCTAAATGTGAGACTCTGTTCTATTTCCTAACTCAGTTCACGTGTAGCCATGTTTACAGGATCTTCATAAGTGATATCTTATGATAAGTTCCTTTTTCTGTGTGACTTATTTCACTTAGAATCATCGTACCTGAATCCACTCACTTTGCTGCTACTGGTCTTATGACATTGATTTCATGGCTGAGGGATATTCCATCGTACGTAAGTACCACAATGTTTTGAACCATTTTTATATTTCCTGGGATATTTAAGGTGTACCCAAGTTGAGGTTCTTTTAGCCAGTGCAGCCCTAAATTTGGAGGTGGCTCTTTCTTATTGATTTTCAGTTTTCCCAAGGTATATTCCCTAGACTGGAAGTGGCCTTGGCTCTGTAGCTCTGTTGTTTACTTGTTTTAGGGAACACAATGCACTCCTCCAGTGAGGCAGTTGGCAATTTACATCCCGCCCATCAGCATAACAAGGCTCCCTGTTCTCCAGGGCCTGTCTTGCCTTTCTGGTTTTTACACATTTTGTGGATGTCCCTTTTGACCGGTGGGAAGTGATACTTCTTTGTAGTGCAGATTTGCATTGCCCGCTTGCTTGCTTGGCCAAAAAGGGCGTATGCGTTTTCTCCTGAATATATTCAGGAGTAAACGCATACGCCCTTTTTGGCCAAGTGCACCATTGTCCAAGTTGTGCCCCTCTTCCTGTGCTTTACAGGCGATTCCAACGTACCTCTTGAAATCTGTTTCCTGCTATTTTGCATCACTTTCAAGTCCGCCTCGTTGACTTCCCTCAACAGATTTTTGGACGATAGTTGTCCTTTATCACTCTGCCAGTTTGTGAATTGCTGTGCCCCTGAGCTCCATTTCTCAACTCGTTTTTTGTGAGCTGAACGCAAGTCCAAAATTTTGGATCATGTCCTATACTGGTTCCCGGTGGGTGGCTGAGACTTTGGTTAATTCTCCTTCCTGCCGGGAAATTAGAGTGACATGTGCCCGTCCAAATGCCTAACAGCTACTCTCTCATGGGTTCTCCCTCGTCCCTTCCATCCTCTGCCAAATTGGGAACCTGTGCAAACCAGGAGGTTAAAGGGCCTGTCTCTCCAAGTTGGGAGATTGATAGTAAGGCAGTTGGAAAGTCAAACTGGAGCACCAGGAGAGGGACTATTCGTTGAGTTTTAGAAACCTTTCGTATTCACAGTGTGTCCATTCTCTAGGTTTCCTGTACATGTTATAGCTGTAGTAATATTCCCTTGAACCTGGAGAGTTGGGACCCATGGAATGGGGGCCATGCATTATTGCTTGAAAGGGTCTGCATTTGCTCACCCAATCTCACCAATCCTCTCAGTCCCAAGTGTCCAGCCTTATGCCACATCCAGCTGTCATTGTAGATAGGGTCTTTCCAGGTTTCCTCAGACACCCTGAAGGAATTGTAAAGAATTTCCCTGTTTTTTGGTTTTGCTTTTGAAATTCCTTTTTATAGTGGGTTTGAGCTGATTCTCGCTGCCATGTTTATGCCACTCTAGACACACTTGATTCCCTTATGGAGTCATATCAATACATAGGTTTTAAGATTCTTACTAGTCAGATATATTCCTCTGCGGGAAATATGGGGTTTTGAGTCTCTTTCACTGAGGAAGGTGTAGGTCTTGTCTATTCCAAAGTTGGTTTTTGGAACGGTCCCTGTGCTTATATCAAACTCTGGTTTTATGCATCACCCCACCTCTCCATCCCCTTTATGCAGGCATAAAAGTGTTTTCTAAATGTGAGACTCTGTTCTATTTCCTAACTCAGTTCAAGTGTAGCCATGTTTACAGGATCTTCATAAGTGATATCTTATGATAAGTTCCTTTTTCTGTGTGACTTATTTCACTTAGAATCATCGTACCTGAATCCACTCACTTTGCTGCTACTGGTCTTATGACATTGATTTCATGGCTGAGGGATATTCCATCGTACGTAAGTACCACAATGTTTTGAACCATTTTTATATTTCCTGGGATATTTAAGGTGTACCCAAGTTGAGGTTCTTTTAGCCAGTGCAGCCCTAAATTTGGAGGTGGCTCTTTCTTATTGATTTTCAGTTTTCCCAAGGTATATTCCCTAGACTGGAAGTGGCCTTGGCTCTGTAGCTCTGTTGTTTACTTGTTTTAGGGAACACAATGCACTCCTCCAGTGAGGCAGTTGGCAATTTACATCCCGCCCATCAGCATAACAAGGCTCCCTGTTCTCCAGGGCCTGTCTTGCCTTTCTGGTTTTTACACATTTTGTGGATGTCCCTTTTGACCGGTGGGAAGTGATACTTCTTTGTAGTGCAGATTTGCATTGCCCGCTTGCTTGCTTGGCCAAAAAGGGCGTATGCGTTTTCTCCTGAATATATTCAGGAGAAAACGCATACGCCCTTTTTGGCCAAGTGCACCATTGTCCAAGTTGTGCCCCTCTTCCTGTGCTTTACAGGCGATTCCAACGTACCTCTTGAAATCTGTTTCCTGCTATTTTGCCTCACTTTCAAGTCCGCCTCGTTGACTTCCCTCAACAGATTTTTGGACGATAGTTGTCCTTTATCACTCTGCCAGTTTGTGAATTGCTGTGCCCCTGAGCTCCATTTCTCAACTCGTTTTTTGTGAGCTGAACGCAAGTCCAAAATTTTGGATCATGTCCTATACTGGTTCCCGGTGGGTGGCTGAGACTTTGGTTAATTCTCCTTCCTGCCGGGAAATTAGAGTGACATATGCCCGTCCAAATGCCTAACAGCTACTCTCTCATGGGTTCTCCCTCGTCCCTTCCATCCTCTGCCAAATTGGGAACCTGTGCAAACCAGGGGGTTAAAGGGCCTGTCTGTCCAAGTTGGGAGATTGATAGTAAGGCAGTTGGAAAGTCAAACTGGAGCACCAGGAGAGGGACTATTCGTTGAGTTTTAGAAACCTTTCGTATTCACAGTGTGTCCATTCTCTAGGTTTCCTGTACATGTTATAGCTGTAGTAATATTCCCTTGAACCTGGAGAGTTGGGACCCATGGAATGGGGGCCATGCATTATTGCTTGAAAGGGTCTGCATTTGCTCACCCAATCTCACCAATCCTCTCAATCCCAAGTGTCCAGCCTTATGCCACATCCAGCTGTCATTGTAGATAGGGTCTTTCCAGGTTTCCTCAGACACCCTGAAGGAATTGTAAAGAATTTCCCTGTTTTTTTGGTTTTGCTTTTGAAATTCCTTTTTATAGTGGGTTTGAGCTGATTCTCGCTGCCATGTTTATGCCACTCTAGACACACTTGATTCCCTTATGGAGACATATCAATACATAGGTTTTAAGATTCTTACTAGTCAGATATATTCCTCTGTGGGAAATATGGGGTTTTGAGTCTCTTTCACTGAGGAAGGTGTCGGTCTTGTCAATTCCAAAGTTGGTTTTTGAAACGGTCCCTGTGCTTATATCAAACTCTGGTTTTATGCATCACCCCACCTCTCCTTCCCCTTTATGCAGGCATAAGAGTGTTTTCTAAATGTGAGACTCTGTTCTCTTTCCTAACTCAGTTCACGTGTAGCCATGTTTACAGGATCTTCATAAGTGATATCTTATGATAAGTTTCTTTTTCTGTGTGACATATTTCACTTAGAATCATCGTACCTGAATCCACTCACTTTGCTGCTACTGGTCTTATGACATTGATTTCATGGCTGAGGGATATTCCATCGTACGTAAGTACCACAATGTTTTGAACCATTTTTATATTTCCTGGGATATTTAAGGTGTACCCAAGTTGAGGTTCTTGTAGTCAGTGCAGCCCTAAATTTGGAGGTGGCTCTTTCTTATTGATTTTCAGTTTTCCCAAGGTATATTCCCTAGACTGGAAGTGGCCTTGGCTCTGTAGCTCTGTTGTTTACTTGTTTTAGGGAACACAATGCACTCCTCCAGTGAGGCAGTTGGCAATTTACATCCCGCCCATCAGCATAACAAGGCTCCCAGTTCTCCAGGGCCTGTCTTGCCTTTCTGGTTTTTACACATTTTGTGGATGTCCCTTTTGACCGGTGGGAAGTGATACTTCTTTGTAGTGCAGATTTGCATTGCCCGCTTGCTTGCTTGGCCAAAAAGGGCGTATGCGTTTTCTCCTGAATATATTCAGGAGAAAACGCATACGCCCTTTTTGGCCAAGTGCACCATTGTCCAAGTTGTGCCCCTCTTCCTGTGCTTTACAGGCGATTCCAAGGTACCTCTTGAAATCTGTTTCCTGCTATTTTGCCTCGCTTTCAAGTCCGCCTCGTTGACTTCCCTCAACAGATTTTTGGACGATAGTTGTCCTTTATCACTCTGCCAGTTTGTGAATTGCTGTGCCCCTGAGCTCCATTTCTCAACTCGTTTTTTGTGAGCTGAACGCAAGTCCAAAATTTTGGATCATGTCCTATACTGGTTCCCGGTGGGTGGCTGAGACTTTGGTTAATTCTTCTTCCTGCCGGGAAATTAGATTGACATGTGCCCGTCCAAATGCCTAACAGCTACTCTCTCATGGGTTCTCCCTCGTCCCTTCCATCCTCTGCCAAATTGGGAACCTGTGCAAACCAGGAGGTTAAAGGGCCTGTCTCTCCAAGTTGGGAGATTGATAGTAAGGCAGTTGGAAAGTCAAACTGGAGCACCAGGAGAGGGACTATTCGTTGAGTTTTAGAAACCTTTCGTATTCACAGTGTGTCCATTCTCTAGGTTTCCTGTACATGTTATAGCTGTAGTAATATTCCCTTGAACCTGGAGAGTTGGGACCCATGGAATGGGGGCCATGCATTATTGCTTGAAAGGGTCTGCATTTGCTCACCCAATCTCACCAATCCTCTCAGTCCCAAGTGTCCAGCCTTATGCCACATCCAGCTGTCATTGTAGATAGGGTCTTTCCAGGTTTCCTCAGACACCCTGAAGGAATTGTAAAGAATTTCCCTGTTTTTTGGTTTTGCTTTTGAAATTCCTTTTTATAGTGGGTTTGAGCTGATTCTTGCTGCCATGTTTATGCCACTCTAGACACACTTGATTCCCTTATGGAGACATATCAATACATAGGTTTTAAGATTCTTACTAGTCAGATATATTCCTCTGTGGGAAATATGGGGTTTTGAGTCTCTTTCACTGAGGAAGGTGTCGGTCTTGTCAATTCCAAAGTTGGTTTTTGAAACGGTCCCTGTGCTTATATCAAACTCTGGTTTTATGCATCACCCCACCTCTCCTTCCCCTTTATGCAGGCATAAGAGTGTTTTCTAAATGTGAGACTCTGTTCTCTTTCCTAACTCAGTTCACGTGTAGCCATGTTTACAGGATCTTCATAAGTGATATCTTATGATAAGTTTCTTTTTCTGTGTGACTTATTTCACTTAGAATCATCGTACCTGAATCCACTCACTTTGCTGCTACTGGTCTTATGACATTGATTTCATGGCTGAGGGATATTCCATCGTACATAAGTACCACAATGTTTTGAACCATTTTTATATTTCCTGGGATATTTAAGGTGTACCCAAGTTGAGGTTCTTGTAGCCAGTGCAGCCCTAAATTTGGAGGTGGCTCTTTCTTATTGATTTTCAGTTTTCCCCAGGTATATTCCCTAGACTGGAAGTGGCCTTGGCTCTGTAGCTCTGTTGTTTACTTGTTTTATGGAACACAATGCACTCCTCCAGTGAGGCAGTTGGCAATTTACATCCCGCCCATCAGCATAACAAGGCTCCCTGTTCTCCAGGGCCTGTCTTGCCTTTCTGGTTTTTACACATTTTGTGGATGTCCCTTTTGACCGGTGGGAAGTGATACTTCTTTGTAGTGCAGATTTGCATTGCCCGCTTGCTTGCTTGGCCAAAAAGGGCGTATGCGTTTTCTCCTGAATATATTCAAGAGAAAACGCATACGCCCTTTTTGGCCAAGTGCACCATTGTCCAAGTTGTGCCCCTCTTCTTGTGCTTTACAGGCGATTCCAACGTACCTCTTGAAATCTGTTTCCTGCTATTTTGTCTCACTTTCAAGTCCGCCTCGTTGACTTCCCTCAACAGATTTTTGGACGATAGTTGTCCTTTATCACTCTGCCAGTTTGTGAATTGCTGTGCCCCTGAGCTCCATTTCTCAACTCGTTTTTTGTGAGCTGAACGCAAGTCCAAAATTTTGGATCATGTCCTATACTGGTTCCCGGTGGGTGGCTGAGATTTTGGTTAATTCTCCTTCCTGCCGGGAAATTAGAGTGACATGTGCCCGTCCAAATGCCTAACAGCTACTCTCTCATGGGTTCTCCCTCGTCCCTTCCATCCTCTGCCAAATTGGGAACCTGTGCAAACCAGGGGGTTAAAGGGCCTGTCTCTCCAAGTTGGGAGATTGATAGTAAGGCAGTTGGAAAGTCAAACTGGAGCACCAGGAGAGGGACTATTCGTTGAGTTTTAGAAACCTTTCGTATTCACAGTGTGTCCATTCTCTAGGTTTCCTGTACATGTTATAGCTGTAGTAATATTCCCTTGAACCTGGAGAGTTGGGACCCATGGAATGGGGGCCATGCATTATTGCTTGAAAGGGTCTGCATTTGCTCACCCAATCTCACCAATCCTCTCAGTCCCAAGTGTCCAGCCTTATGCCACATCCAGCTGTCATTGTAGATAGGGTCTTTCCAGGTTTCCTCAGACACCCTGAAGGAATTGTAAAGAATTTCCCTGTTTTTTGGTTTTGCTTTTGAAATTCCTTTTTATAGTGGTTTTGAGCTGATTCTCGCTGCCATGTTTATGCCACTCTAGACACACTTGATTCCCTTATGGAGACATATCAATACATAGGTTTTAAGATTCTTACTAGTCAGATATATTCCTCTGTGGGAAATATGGTGTTTTGAGTCTCTTTCACTAAGGAAGGTGTCGGTCTTGTCAATTCCAAAGTTGGTTTTTGAAACGGTCCCTGTGCTTATATCAAACTCTGGTTTTATGCATCACCCCACCTCTCCTTCCCCTTTATGCAGGCATAAGAGTGTTTTCTAAATGTGAGACTCTGTTCTCTTTCCTAACTCAGTTCACGTGTAGCCATGTTTAGAGGATCTTCATAAGTGATATCTTATGATAAGTTTCTTTTTCTGTGTGACTTATTTCACTTAGAATCATCGTACCTGAATCCACTCACTTTGCTGCTACTGGTCTTATGACATTGATTTCATGGCTGAGGGATATTCCATCGTACGTAAGTACCACAATGTTTTGAACCATTTTTATATTTCCTGGGATATTTAAGGTGTACCCAAGTTGAGGTTCTTGTAGTCAGTGCAGCCCTAAATTTGGAGGTGGCTCTTTCTTATTGATTTTCAGTTTTCCCAAGGTATATTCCCTAGACTGGAAGTGGCCTTGGCTCTGTAGCTCTGTTGTTTACTTGTTTTAGGGAACACAATGCACTCCTCCAGTGAGGCAGTTGGCAATTTACATCACGCCCATCAGCATAACAAGGCTCCCAGTTCTCCAGGGCCTGTCTTGCCTTTCTGATTTTTACACATTTTGTGGATGTCCCTTTTGACCGGTGGGAAGTGATACTTCTTTGTAGTGCAGATTTGCATTGCCCGCTTGCTTGCTTGGCCAAAAAGGGCGTATGCGTTTTCTCCTGAATATATTCAGGAGAAAACGCATACGCCCTTTTTGGCCAAGTGCACCATTGTCCAAGTTGTGCCCCTCTTCCTGTGCTTTACAGGCGATTCCAAGGTACCTCTTGAAATCTGTTTCCTGGTATTTTGCCTCGCTTACAAGTTCGCCTCGTTGACTTCCCTCAACAGATTTTTGGACGATAGTTGTCCTTTATCACTCTGCCAGTTTGTGAATTGCTGTGCCCCTGAGCTCCATTTCTCAACTCGTTTTTTGTGAGCTGAACGCAACTCCAAAATTTTGGATCATGTCCTATACTGGTTCCCGGTGGGTGGCTGAGACTATGGTTAATTCTTCTTCCTGCCGGGAAATTAGAGTGACATGTGCCCGTCCAAATGCCTAACAGCTACTCTCTCATGGGTTCTCCCTCGTCCCTTCCATCCTCTGGCAAATTGGGAACCTGTGCAAACCAGGAGGTTAAAGGGCCTGTCTCTCCAAGTTGGGAGATTGATAGTAAGGCAGTTGGAAAGTCAAACTGGAGCACCAGGAGAGGGACTATTCGTTGAGTTTTAGAAACCTTTCGTATTCACAGTGTGTCCATTCTCTAGGTTTCCTGTACATATTATAGCTGTAGTAATATTCCCTTGAACCTGGAGAGTTGGGACCCATGGAATGGGGGCCATGCATTATTGCTTGAAAGGGTCTGCATTTGCTCACCCAATCTCACCAATCCTCTCAGTCCCAAGTGTCCAGCCTTATGCCACATCCAGCTGTCATTGTAGACAGGGTCTTTCCAGGTTTCCTCAGACACCCTGAAGGAATTGTAAAGAATTTCCCTGTTTTTTGGTTTTGCTTTTGAAATTCCTTTTTATAGTGGGTTTGAGCTGATTCTCGCTGCCATGTTTATGCCACTCTAGACACACTTGATTCCCTTATGGAGTCATATCAATACATAGGTTTTAAGATTCTTACTAGTCAGATATATTCCTCTGTGGGAAATATGGGGTTTTGAGTCTCTTTCACTGAGGAAGGTGTAGGTCTTGTCTATTCCAAAGTTGGTTTTTGGAACGGTCCCTGTGCTTATATCAAACTCTGGTTTTATGCATCACCCCACCTCTCCTTCCCCTTTTTGCAGGCATAAGAGTGTTTTCTAAATGTGAGACTCTGTTCTCTTTCCTAACTCAGTTCACGTGTAGCCATGTTTACAGGATCTTCATAAGTGATATCTTATGATAAGTTTCTTTTTCTGTGTGACTTATTTCACTTAGAATCATCGTACCTGAATCCACTCACTTTGCTGCTACTGGTCTTATGACATTGATTTCATGGCTGAGGGATATTCCATCGTACGTAAGTACCGCAATGTTTTGAACCATTTTTATATTTCCTGGGATATTTAAGGTGTACCCAAGTTGAGGTTCTTGTAGCCAGTGCAGCCCTAAATTTGGAGGTGGCTCTTTCTTATTGATTTTCAGTTTTCCCCAGGTATATTCCCTAGACTGGAAGTGGCCTTGGCTCTGTAGCTCTGTTGTTTACTTGTTTTAGGGAACACAATGCACTCCTCCAGTGAGGCAGTTGGCAATTTACATCCCGCCCATCAGCATAACAAGGCTCCCTGTTCTCCAGGGCCTGTCTTGCCTTTCTGGTTTTTACACATTTTGTGGATGTCCCTTTTGACCGGTGGGAAGTGATACTTCTTTGTAGTGCAGATTTGCATTGCCCGCTTGCTTGCTTGGCCAAAAAGGGCGTATGCGTTTTCTCCTGAATATATTCAGGAGAAAACGCATACGCCCTTTTTGGCCAAGTGCACCATTGTCCAAGTTGTGCCCCTCTTCCTGTGCTTTACAGGCGATTCCAACGTACCTCTTGAAATCTGTTTCCTGCTATTTTGCCTCACTTTCAAGTCCGCCTCGTTGACTTCCCTCAACAGATTTTTGGACGATAGTTGTCCTTTATCACTCTGCCAGTTTGTGAATTGCTGTGCCCCTGAGCTCCATTTCTCAACTCGTTTTTTGTGAGCTGAACGCAAGTCCAAAATTTTGGATCATGTCCTATACTGGTTCCCGGTGGGTGGCTGAGACTTTGGTTAATTCTTCTTCCTGCCGGGAAATTAGAGTGACATGTGCCCGTCCAAATGCCTAACAGCTACTCTCTCATGGGTTCTCCCTCGTCCCTTCCATCCTCTGCCAAATTGGGAACCTGTGCAAACCAGGAGGTTAAAGGGCCTGTCTCTCCAAGTTGGGAGATTGATAGTAAGGCAGTTGGAAAGTCAAACTGGAGCACCAGGAGAGGGACTATTCGTTGAGTTTTAGAAACCTTTCGTATTCACAGTGTGTCCATTCTCTAGGTTTCCTGTACATGTTATAGCTGTAGTAATATTCCCTTGAACATGGAGAGTTGGGACCCATGGAATGGGGGCCATGCATTATTGCTTGAAAGGGTCTGCATTTGCTCACCCAATCTCACCAATCCTCTCAGTCCCAAGTGTCCAGCCTTATGCCACATCCAGCTGTCATTGTAGATAGGGTCTTTCCAGGTTTCCTCAGACACCCTGAAGGAATTGTAAAGAATTTCCCTGTTTTTTGGTTTTGCTTTTGAAATTCCTTTTTATAGTGGGTTTGAGCTGATTCTCGCTGCCATGTTTATGCCACTCTAGACACACTTGATTCCCTTATGGAGACATATCAATACATAGGTTTTAAGATTCTTACTAGTCAGATATATTCCTCTGTGGGAAATATGGGGTTTTGAGTCTCTTTCACTGAGGAAGGTGTCGGTCTTGTCAATTCCAAAGTTGGTTTTTGAAACGGTCCCTGTGCTTATATCAAACTCTGGTTTTATGCATCACCCCACCTCTCCTTCCCCTTTATGCAGGCATAAGAGTGTTTTCTAAATGTGAGACACTGTTCTCTTTCCTAACTCAGTTCACGTGTAGCCATGTTTACAGGATCTTCATAAGTGATATCTTATGATATGTTTCTTTTTCTGTGTGACTTATTTCACTTAGAATCATCGTACCTGAATCCACTCACTTTGCTGCTACTGGTCTTATGACATTGATTTCATGGCTGAGGGATATTCCATCGTACATAAGTACCACAATGTTTTGAACCATTTTTATATTTCCTGGGATATTTAAGGTGTACCCAAGTTGAGGTTCTTGTAGTCAGTGCAGCCCTAAATTTGGAGGTGGCTCTTTCTTATTGATTTTCAGTTTTCCCCAGGTATATTCCCTAGACTGGAAGTGGCCTTGGCTCTGTAGCTCTGTTGTTTACTTGTTTTAGGGAACACAATGCACTCCTCCAGTGAGGCAGTTGGCAATTTACATCCCACCCATCAGCATAACAAGGCTCCCAGTTCTCCAGGGCCTGTCTTGCCTTTCTGATTTTTACACATTTTGTGGATGTCCCTTTTGACCGGTGGGAAGTGATACTTCTTTGTAGTGCAGATTTGCATTTCCCCCTTGCTTGCTTGGCCAAAAAGGGCGTATGCGTTTTCTCCTGAATATATTCAGGAGAAAACGCATACGCCCTTTTTGGCCAAGTGCACCATTGTCCAAGTTGTGCCCCTCTTCCTGTGCTTTACAGGCGATTCCAAGGTACCTCTTGAAATCTGTTTCCTGGTATTTTGCCTCGCTTACAAGTCCGCCTCGTTGACTTCCCTCAACAGATTTTTGGACGATAGTTGTCCTTTATCACTCTGCCAGTTTGTGAATTGCTGTGCCCCTGAGCTCCATTTCTCAACTCCTTTTTTGTGAGCTGAACGCAAGTCCAAAATTTTGGATCATGTCCTATACTGTTTCCCGGTGGGTGGCTGAGACTTTGGTTAATTCTTCTTCCTGCCGGGAAATTAGAGTGACATGTGCCCGTCCAAATGCCTAACAGCTACTCTCTCATGGGTTCTCCCTCGTCCCTTCCATCCTCTGCCAAATTGGGAACCTGTGCAAACCAGGAGGTTAAAGGGCCTGTCTCTCCAAGTTGGGAGATTGATAGTAAGGCAGTTGGAAAGTCAAACTGGAGCACCAGGAGAGGGACTATTCGTTGAGTTTTAGAAACCTTTCGTATTCACAGTGTGTCCATTCTCTAGGTTTCCTGTACATGTTATAGCTGTAGTAATATTCCCTTGAACCTGGAGAGTTGGGACCCATGGAATGGGGGCCATGCATTATTGCTTGAAAGGGTCTGCATTTGCTCACCCAATCTCACCAATCCTCTCAGTCCCAAGTGTCCAGCCTTATGCCACATCCAGCTGTCATTGTAGACAGGGTCTTTCCAGGTTTCCTCAGACACCCTGAAGGAATTGTAAAGAATTTCCCTGTTTTTTGGTTTTGCTTTTGAAATTCCTTTTTATAGTGGGTTTGAGCTGATTCTCGCTGCCATGTTTATGCCACTCTAGACACACTTGATTCCCTTATGGAGTCATATCAATACATAGGTTTTAAGATTCTTACTAGTCAGATATATTCCTCTTCGGGAAATATGGGGTTTTGAGTCTCTTTCACTGAGGAAGGTGTAGGTCTTGTCTATTCCAAAGTTGGTTTTTGGAACGGTCCCTGTGCTTATATCAAACTCTGGTTTTATGCATCACCCCACCTCTCCTTCCCCTTTTTGCAGGCATAAGAGTGTTTTCTAAATGTGAGACTCTGTTCTCTTTCCTAACTCAGTTCACGTGTAGCCATGTTTACAGGATCTTCATAAGTGATATCTTATGATAAGTTTCTTTTTCTGTGTGACTTATTTCACTTAGAATCATCGTACCTGAATCCACTCACTTTGCTGCTACTGGTCTTATGACATTGATTTCATGGCTGAGGGATATTCCATCGTACGTAAGTACCACAATGTTTTGAACCATTTTTATATTTCCTGGGATATTTAAGGTGTACCCAAGTTGAGGTTCTTGTAGCCAGTGCAGCCCTAAATTTGGAGGTGGCTCTTTCTTATTGATTTTCAGTTTTCCCCAGGTATATTC
The DNA here is from genome assembly GCF_025265405.1 of Mesoplodon densirostris. Lineage (NCBI taxonomy): Eukaryota > Metazoa > Chordata > Mammalia > Artiodactyla > Ziphiidae > Mesoplodon > Mesoplodon densirostris. Next base: position 714,659 of record NW_026778225.1, on the reverse strand, counting down.
CCTAGACTGGAAGTGGCCTTGGCTCTGTAGCTCTGTTGTTTACTTGTTTTAGGGAACACAATGCACTCCTCCAGTGAGGCAGTTGGCAATTTACATCCCGCCCATCAGCATAACAAGGCTCCCTGTTCTCCAGGGCCTGTCTTGCCTTTCTGGTTTTTACACATTTTGTGGATGTCCCTTTTGACCGGTGGGAAGTGATACTTCTTTGTAGTGCAGATTTGCATTGCCCGCTTGCTTGCTTGGCCAAAAAGGGCGTATGCGTTTTCTCCTGAATATATTCAGGAGAAAACGCATACGCCCTTTTTGGCCAAGTGCACCATTGTCCAAGTTGTGCCCCTCTTCCTGTGCTTTACAGGCGATTCCAACGTACCTCTTGAAATCTGTTTCCTGCTATTTTGCCTCACTTTCAAGTCCGCCTCGTTGACTTCCCTCAACAGATTTTTGGACGATAGTTGTCCTTTATCACTCTGCCAGTTTGTGAATTGCTGTGCCCCTGAGCTCCATTTCTCAACTCGTTTTTTGTGAGCTGAACGCAAGTCCAAAATTTTGGATCATGTCCTATACTGGTTCCCGGTGGGTGGCTGAGACTTTGGTTAATTCTTCTTCCTGCCGGGAAATTAGAGTGACATGTGCCCGTCCAAATGCCTAACAGCTACTCTCTCATGGGTTCTCCCTCGTCCCTTCCATCCTCTGCCAAATTGGGAACCTGTGCAAACCAGGAGGTTAAAGGGCCTGTCTCTCCAAGTTGGGAGATTGATAGTAAGGCAGTTGGAAAGTCAAACTGGAGCACCAGGAGAGGGACTATTCGTTGAGTTTTAGAAACCTTTCGTATTCACAGTGTGTCCATTCTCTAGGTTTCCTGTACATGTTATAGCTGTAGTAATATTCCCTTGAACATGGAGAGTTGGGACCCATGGAATGGGGGCCATGCATTATTGCTTGAAAGGGTCTGCATTTGCTCACCAAATCTCACCAATCCTCTCAGTCCCAAGTGTCCAGCCTTATGCCACATCCAGCTGTCATTGTAGATAGGGTCTTTCCAGGTTTCCTCAGACACCCTGAAGGAATTGTAAAGAATTTCCCTGTTTTTTGGTTTTGCTTTTGAAATTCCTTTTTATAGTTGGTTTGAGCTGATTCTCGCTGCCATGTTTATGCCACTCTAGACACACTTGATTCCCTTATGGAGACATATCAATACATAGGTTTTAAGATTCTTACTAGTCAGATATATTCCTCTGTGGGAAATATGGGGTTTTGAGTCTCTTTCACTGAGGAAGATGTCGGTCTTGTCAATTCCAAAGTTGGTTTTTGAAACGGTCCCTGTGCTTATATCAAACTCTGGTTTTATGCATCACCCCACCTCTCCTTCCCCTTTATGCAGGCATAAGAGTGTTTTCTAAATGTGAGACTCTGTTCTCTTTCCTAACTCAGTTCACGTGTAGCCATGTTTACAGGATCTTCATAAGTGATATCTTATGATAAGTTTCTTTTTCTGTGTGACTTATTTCACTTAGAATCATCGTACCTGAATCCACTCACTTTGCTGCTACTGGTCTTATGACATTGATTTCATGGCTGAGGGATATTCCATCGTACATAAGTACCACAATGTTTTGAACCATTTTTATATTTCCTGGGATATTTAAGGTGTACCCAAGTTGAGGTTCTTGTAGTCAGTGCAGCCCTAAATTTGGAGGTGGCTCTTTCTTATTGATTTTCAGTTTTCCCCAGGTATATTCCCTAGACTGGAAGTGGCCTTGGCTCTGTAGCTCTGTTGTTTACTTGTTTTATGGAACACAATGCACTCCTCCAGTGAGGCAGTTGGCAATTTACATCCCGCCCATCAGCATAACAAGGCTCCCTGTTCTCCAGGGCCTGTCTTGCCTTTCTGGTTTTTACACATTTTGTGGATGTCCCTTTTGACCGGTGGGAAGTGATACTTCTTTGTAGTGCAGATTTGCATTGCCCGCTTGCTTGCTTGGCCAAAAAGGGCGTATGCGTTTTCTCCTGAATATATTCAGGAGAAAACGCATATGCCCTTTTTGGCCAAGTGCACCATTGTCCAAGTTGTGCCCCTCTTCCTGTGCTTTACAGGCAATTCCAACGTACCTCTTGAAATCTGTTTCCTGGTATTTTGCCTCGCTTACAAGTCCGCCTCGTTGACTTCCCTCAACAGATTTTTGGACGATAGTTGTCCTTTATCACTCTGCCAGTTTGTGAATTGCTGTGCCCCTGAGCTCCATTTCTCAACTCGTTTTTTGTGAGCTGAACGCAAGTCCAAAATTTTGGATCATGTCCTATACTGGTTCCCGGTGGGTGGCTGAGACTTTGGTTAATTCTTCTTGCTGCCGGGAAATTAGAGTGACATGTGCCCGTCCAAATGCCTAACAGCTACTCTCTCATGGGTTCTCCCTCGTCCCTTCCATCCTCTGCCAAATTGGGAACCTGTGCAAACCAGGAGGTTAAAGGGCCTGTCTCTCCAAGTTGGGAGATTGATAGTAAGGCAGTTGGAAAGTCAAACTGGAGCACCAGGAGAGGGACTATTCGTTGAGTTTTAGAAACCTTTCGTATTCACAGTGTGTCCATTCTCTAGGTTTCCTGTACATGTTATAGCTGTAGTAATATTCCCTTGAACCTGGAGAGTTGGGACCCATGGAATGGGGGCCATGCATTATTGCTTGAAAGGGTCTGCATTTGCTCACCCAATCTCACCAATCCTCTCAGTCCCAAGTGTCCAGCCTTATGCCACATCCAGCTGTCATTGTAGACAGGGTCTTTCCAGGTTTCCTCAGACACCCTGAAGGAATTGTAAAGAATTTCCCTGTTTTTTGGTTTTGCTTTTGAAATTCCTTTTTATAGTGGGTTTGAGCTGATTCTCGCTGCCATGTTTATGCCACTCTAGACACACTTGATTCCCTTATGGAGACATATCAATACATAGGTTTTAAGATTCTTACTAGTCAGATATATTCCTCTTCGGGAAATATGGGGTTTTGAGTCTCTTTCACTGAGGAAGGTGTAGGTCTTGTCTATTCCAAAGTTGGTTTTTGGAACGGTCCCTGTGCTTATATCAAACTCTGGTTTTATGCATCACCCCACCTCTCCTTCCCCTTTTTGCAGGCATAAGAGTGTTTTCTAAATGTGAGACTCTGTTCTCTTTCCTAACTCAGTTCACGTGTAGCCATGTTTACAGGATCTTCATAAGTTATATCTTATGATAAGTTTCTTTTTCTGTGTGACTTATTTCACTTAGAATCATCGTACCTGAATCCACTCACTTTGCTGCTACTGGTCTTATGACATTGATTTCATGGCTGAGGGATATTCCATCGTACGTAAGTACCACAATGTTTTGAACCATTTTTATATTTCCTGGGATATTTAAGGTGTACCCAAGTTGAGGTTCTTGTAGCCAGTGCAGCCCTAAATTTGGAGGTGGCTCTTTCTTATTGATTTTCAGTTTTCCCCAGGTATATTCCCTAGACTGGAAGTGGCCTTGGCTCTGTAGCTCTGTTGTTTACTTGTTTTAGGGAACACAATGCACTCCTCCAGTGAGGCAGTTGGCAATTTACATCCCGCCCATCAGCATAACAAGGCTCCCTGTTCTCCAGGGCCTGTCTTGCCTTTCTGGTTTTTACACATTTTGTGGATGTCCCTTTTGACCGGTGGGAAGTGATACTTCTTTGTAGTGCAGATTTGCATTGCCCGCTTGCTTGCTTGGCCAAAAAGGGCGTATGCGTTTTCTCCTGAATATATTCAGGAGAAAACGCATACGCCCTTTTTGGCCAAGTGCACCATTGTCCAAGTTGTGCCCCTCTTCCTGTGCTTTACAGGCGATTCCAACGTACCTCTTGAAATCTGTTTCCTGCTATTTTGCCTCACTTTCAAGTCCGCCTCGTTGACTTCCCTCAACAGATTTTTGGACGATAGTTGTCCTTTATCACTCTGCCAGTTTGTGAATTGCTGTGCCCCTGAGCTCCATTTCTCAACTCGTTTTTTGTGAGCTGAACGCAAGTCCAAAATTTTGGATCATGTCCTATACTGGTTCCCGGTGGGTGGCTGAGACTTTGGTTAATTCTTCTTCCTGCCGGGAAATTAGATTGACATGTGCCCGTCCAAATGCCTAACAGCTACTCTCTCATGGGTTCTCCCTCGTCCCTTCCATCCTCTGCCAAATTGGGAACCTGTGCAAACCAGGAGGTTAAAGGGCCTGTCTCTCCAAGTTGGGAGATTGATAGTAAGGCAGTTGGAAAGTCAAACTGGAGCACCAGGAGAGGGACTATTCGTTGAGTTTTAGAAACCTTTCGTATTCACAGTGTGTCCATTCTCTAGGTTTCCTGTACATGTTATAGCTGTAGTAATATTCCCTTGAACCTGGAGAGTTGGGACCCATGGAATGGGGGCCATGCATTATTGCTTGAAAGGGTCTGCATTTGCTCACCCAATCTCACCAATCCTCTCAGTCCCAAGTGTCCAGCCTTATGCCACATCCAGCTGTCATTGTAGATAGGGTCTTTCCAGGTTTCCTCAGACACCCTGAAGGAATTGTAAAGAATTTCCCTGTTTTTTGGTTTTGCTTTTGAAATTCCTTTTTATAGTGGGTTTGAGCTGATTCTCGCTGCCATGTTTATGCCACTCTAGACACACTTGATTCCCTTATGGAGACATATCAATACATAGGTTTTAAGATTCTTACTAGTCAGATATATTCCTCTGTGGGAAATATGGGGTTTTGAGTCTCTTTCACTGAGGAAGGTGTCGGTCTTGTCAATTCCAAAGTTGGTTTTTGAAACGGTCCCTGTGCTTATATCTAACTCTGGTTTTATGCATCACCCCACCTCTCCTTCCCCTTTATGCAGGCATAAGAGTGTTTTCTAAATGTGAGACTCTGTTCTCTTTCCTAACTCAGTTCACGTGTAGCCATGTTTACAGGATCTTCATAAGTGATATCTTATGATAAGTTCCTTTTTCTGTGTGACTTATTTCACTTAGAATCATCGTACCTGAATCCACTCACTTTGCTGCTACTGGTCTTATGACATTGATTTCATGGCTGAGGGATATTCCATCGTACGTAAGTACCACAATGTTTTGAACCATTTTTATGTTTCCTGGGATATTTAAGGTGTACCCAAGTTGAGGTTCTTGTAGCCAGTGCAGCCCTAAATTTGGAGGTGGCTCTTTCTTATTGATTTTCAGTTTTCCCAAGGTATATTCCCTAGACTGGAAGTGGCCTTGGCTCTGTAGCTCTGTTGTTTACTTGTTTTAGGGAACACAATGCACTCCTCCAGTGAGGCAGTTGGCAATTTACATCCCGCCCATCAGCATAACAAGGCTCCCAGTTCTCCAGGGCCTGTCTTGCCTTTCTGGTTTTTACACATTTTGTGGATGTCCCTTTTGACCGGTGGGAAGTGATACTTCTTTGTAGTGCAGATTTGCATTGCGCGCTTGCTTGCTTGGCCAAAAAGGGCGTATGCGTTTTCTCCTGAATATATTCAGGAGAAAACGCATACGCCCTTTTTGGCCAAGTGCACCATTGTCCAAGTTGTGCCCCTCTTCCTGTGCTTTACAGGCGATTCCAAGGTACCTCTTGAAATCTGTTTCCTGGTATTTTGCCTCGCTTACAAGTCCGCCTCGTTGACTTCCCTCAACAGATTTTTGGACGATAGTTGTCCTTTATCACTCTGCCAGTTTGTGAATTGCTGTGCCCCTGAGCTCCATTTCTCAACTCGTTTTTTGTGAGCTGAACGCAAGTCCAAAATTTTGGATCATGTCCTATACTGGTTCCCGGTGGGTGGCTGAGACTTTGGTTAATTCTTCTTCCTGCCGGGAAATTAGAGTGACATGTGCCCGTCCAAATGCCTAACAGCTACTCTCTCATGGGTTCTCCCTCGTCCCTTCCATCCTCTGCCAAATTGGGAACCTGTGCAAACCAGGAGGTTAAAGGGCCTGTCTCTCCAAGTTGGGAGATTGATAGTAAGGCAGTTGGAAAGTCAAACTGGAGCACCAGGAGAGGGACTATTCGTTGAGTTTTAGAAACCTTTCGTATTCACAGTGTGTCCATTCTCTAGGTTTCCTGTACATGTTATAGCTGTAGTAATATTCCCTTGAACCTGGAGAGTTGGGACCCATGGAATGGGGGCCATGCATTATTGCTTGAAAGGGTCTGCATTTGCTCACCCAATCTCACCAATCCTCTCAGTCCCAAGTGTCCAGCCTTATGCCACATCCAGCTGTCATTGTAGACAGGGTCTTTCCAGGTTTCCTCAGACACCCTGAAGGAATTGTAAAGAATTTCCCTGTTTTTTGGTTTTGCTTTTGAAATTCCTTTTTATAGTGGGTTTGAGCTGATTCTCGCTGCCATGTTTATGCCACTCTAGACACACTTGATTCCCTTATGGAGTCATATCAATACATAGGTTTTAAGATTCTTACTAGTCAGATATATTCCTCTTCGGGAAATATGGGGTTTTGAGTCTCTTTCACTGAGGAAGGTGTAGGTCTTGTCTATTCCAAAGTTGGTTTTTGGAACGGTCCCTGTGCTTATATCAAACTCTGGTTTTATGCATCACCCCACCTCTCCTTCCCCTTTTTGCAGGCATAAGAGTGTTTTCTAAATGTGAGACTCTGTTCTCTTTCCTAACTCAGTTCACGTGTAGCCATGTTTACAGGATCTTCATAAGTGATATCTTATGATAAGTTTCTTTTTCTGTGTGACTTATTTCACTTAGAATCATCGTACCTGAATCCACTCACTTTGCTGCTACTGGTCTTATGACATTGATTTCATGGCTGAGGGATATTCCATCGTACGTAAGTACCACAATGTTTTGAACCATTTTTATATTTCCTGGGATATTTAAGGTGTACCCAAGTTGAGGTTCTTGTAGCCAGTGCAGCCCTAAATTTGGAGGTGGCTCTTTCTTATTGATTTTCAGTTTTCCCCAGGTATATTCCCTAGACTGGAAGTGGCCTTGGCTCTGTAGCTCTGTTGTTTACTTGTTTTAGGGAACACAATGCACTCCTCCAGTGAGGCAGTTGGCAATTTACATCCCGCCCATCAGCATAACAAGGCTCCCTGTTCTCCAGGGCCTGTCTTGCCTTTCTGGTTTTTACACATTTTGTGGATGTCCCTTTTGACCGGTGGGAAGTGATACTTCTTTGTAGTGCAGATTTGCATTGCCCGCTTGCTTGCTTGGCCAAAAAGGGCGTATGTGTTTTCTCCTGAATATATTCAGGAGAAAACGCATACGCCCTTTTTGGCCAAGTGCACCATTGTCCAAGTTGTGCCCCTCTTCCTGTGCTTTACAGGCGATTCCAACGTACCTCTTGAAATCTGTTTCCTGCTATTTTGCCTCACTTTCAAGTCCGCCTCGTTGACTTCCCTCAACAGATTTTTGGACGATAGTTGTCCTTTATCACTCTGCCAGTTTGTGAATTGCTGTGCCCCTGAGCTCCATTTCTCAACTCGTTTTTTGTGAGCTGAACGCAAGTCCAAAATTTTGGATCATGTCCTATACTGGTTCCCGGTGGGTGGCTGAGACTTTGGTTAATTCTTCTTCCTGCCGGGAAATTAGATTGACATGTGCCCGTCCAAATGCCTAACAGCTACTCTCTCATGGGTTCTCCCTCGTCCCTTCCATCCTCTGCCAAATTGGGAACCTGTGCAAACCAGGAGGTTAAAGGGCCTGTCTCTCCAAGTTGGGAGATTGATAGTAAGGCAGTTGGAAAGTCAAACTGGAGCACCAGGAGAGGGACTATTCGTTGAGTTTTAGAAACCTTTCGTATTCACAGTGTGTCCATTCTCTAGGTTTCCTGTACATGTTATAGCTGTAGTAATATTCCCTTGAACCTGGAGAGTTGGGACCCATGGAATGGGGGCCATGCATTATTGCTTGAAAGGGTCTGCATTTGCTCACCCAATCTCACCAATCCTCTCAGTCCCAAGTGTCCAGCCTTATGCCACATCCAGCTGTCATTGTAGATAGGGTCTTTCCAGGTTTCCTCAGACACCCTGAAGGAATTGTAAAGAATTTCCCTGTTTTTTGGTTTTGCTTTTGAAATTCCTTTTTATAGTGGGTTTGAGCTGATTCTCGCTGCCATGTTTATGCCACTCTAGACACACTCGATTCCCTTATGGAGACATATCAATACATAGGTTTTAAGATTCTTACTAGTCAGATATATTCCTCTGTGGGAAATATGGGGTTTTGAGTCTCTTTCACTGAGGAAGGTGTCGGTCTTGTCAATTCTAAAGTTGGTTTTTGAAACGGTCCCTGTGCTTATATCAAACTCTGGTTTTATGCATCACCCCACCTCTCCTTCCCCTTTATGCAGGCATAAGAGTGTTTTCTAAATGTGAGACTCTGTTCTCTTTCCTAACTCAGTTCACGTGTAGCCATGTTTACAGGATCTTCATAAGTGATATCTTATGATAAGTTTCTTTTTCTGTGTGACTTATTTCACTTAGAATCATCGTACCTGAATCCACTCACTTTGCTGCTACTGGTCTTATGACATTGATTTCATGGCTGAGGGATATTCCATCGTACATAAGTACCACAATGTTTTGAACCATTTTTATATTTCCTGGGATATTTAAGGTGTACCCAAGTTGAGGTTCTTGTAGTCAGTGCAGCCCTAAATTTGGAGGTGGCTCTTTCTTATTGATTTTCAGTTTTCCCAAGGTATATTCCCTAGACTGGAAGTGGCCTTGGCTCTGTAGCTCTGTTGTTTACTTGTTTTAGGGAACACAATGCACTCCTCCAGTGAGGCAGTTGGCAATTTACATCCCGCCCATCAGCATAACAAGGCTCCCAGTTCTCCAGGGCCTGTCTTGCCTTTCTGGTTTTTACACATTTTGTGGATGTCCCTTTTGACCGGTGGGAAGTGATACTTCTTTGTAGTGCAGATTTGCATTGCCCGCTTGCTTGCTTGGCCAAAAAGGGCGTATGCGTTTTCTCCTGAATATATTCAGGAGAAAACGCATACGCCCTTTTTGGCCAAGTGCACCATTGTCCAAGTTGTGCCCCTCTTCCTGTGCTTTACAGGCGATTCCAACGTACCTCTTGAAATCTGTTTCCTGCTATTTTGCCTCACTTTCAAGTCCGCCTCGTTGACTTCCCTCAACAGATTTTTGGACGATAGTTGTCCTTTATCACTCTGCCAGTTTGTGAATTGCTGTGCCCCTGAGCTCCATTTCTCAACTCGTTTTTTGTGAGCTGAACGCAAGTCCAAAATTTTGGATCATGTCCTATACTGGTTCCCGGTGGGTGGCTGAGACTTTGGTTAATTCTTCTTCCTGCCGGGAAATTAGAGTGACATGTGCCCGTCCAAATGCCTAACAGCTACTCTCTCATGGGTTCTCCCTCGTCCCTTCCATCCTCTGCCAAATTGGGAACCTGTGCAAACCAGGAGGTTAAAGGGCCTGTCTCTCCAAGTTGGGAGATTGATAGTAAGGCAGTTGGAAAGTCAAACTGGAGCACCAGGAGAGGGACTATTCGTTGAGTTTTAGAAACCTTTCGTATTCACAGTGTGTCCATTCTCTAGGTTTCCTGTACATGTTATAGCTGTAGTAATATTCCCTTGAACCTGGAGAGTTGGGACCCATGGAATGGGGGCCATGCATTATTGCTTGAAAGGGTCTGCATTTGCTCACCCAATCTCACCAATCCTCTCAGTCCCAAGTGTCCAGCCTTATGCCACATCCAGCTGTCATTGTAGATAGGGTCTTTCCGGTTTCCTCAGACACCCTGAAGGAATTGTAAAGAATTTCCCTGTTTTTTGGTTTTGCTTTTGAAATTCCTTTTTATAGTGGGTTTGAGCTGATTCTCGCTGCCATGTTTATGCCACTCTAGACACACTTGATTCCCTTATGGAGACATATCAATACATAGGTTTTAAGATTCTTACTAGTCAGATATATTCCTCTGTGGGAAATATGGGGTTTTGAGTCTCTTTCACTAAGGAAGGTGTCGGTCTTGTCAATTCCAAAGTTGGTTTTTGAAACGGTCCCTGTGCTTATATCAAACTCTGGTTTTATGCATCACCCCACCTCTCCTTCCCCTTTATGCAGGCATAAGAGTGTTTTCTAAATGTGAGACTCTGTTCTCTTTCCTAACTCAGTTCACGTGTAGCCATGTTTACAGGATCTTCATAAGTGATATCTTATGATAAGTTTCTTTTTCTGTGTGACTTATTTCACTTAGAATCATCGTACCTGAATCCACTCACTTTGCTGCTACTGGTCTTATGACATTGATTTCATGGCTGAGGGATATTCCATCGTACGTAAGTACCACAATGTTTTGAACCATTTTTATATTTCCTGGGATATTTAAGGTGTACCCAAGTTGAGGTTCTTGTAGCCAGTGAAGCCCTAAATTTGGAGGTGGCTCTTTCTTATTGATTTTCAGTTTTCCCCAGGTATATTCCCTAGACTGGAAGTGGCCTTGGCTCTGTAGCTCTGTTGTTTACTTGTTTTAGGGAACACAATGCACTCCTCCAGTGAGGCAGTTGGCAATTTACATCCCGCCCATCAGCATAACAAGGCTCCCAGTTCTCCAGGGCCTGTCTTGCCTTTCTGGTTTTTACACATTTTGTGGATGTCCCTTTTGACCGGTGGGAAGTGATACTTCTTTGTAGTGCAGATTTGCATTGTCCGCTTGCTTGCTTGGCCAAAAAGGGCGTATGCGTTTTCTCCTGAATATATTCAGGAGAAAACGCATACGCCCTTTTTGGCCAAGTGCACCATTGTCCAAGTTGTGCCCCTCTTCCTGTGCTTTACAGGCGATTCCAACGTACCTCTTGAAATCTGTTTCCTGCTATTTTGCCTCACATTCAAGTCCGCCTCGTTGACTTCCCTCAACAGACTTTTGGACGATAGTTGTCCTTTATCACTCTGCCAGTTTGTGAATTGCTGTGCCCCTGAGCTCCATTTCTCAACTCGTTTTTTGTGAGCTGAACGCAAGTCCAAAATTTTGGATCATGTCCTATACTGGTTCCCGGTGGGTGGCTGAGACTTTGGTTAATTCTTCTTCCTGCCGGGAAATTAGAGTGACATGTGCCCGTCCAAATGCCTAACAGCTACTCTCTCATGGGTTCTCCCTCGTCCCTTCCATCCTCTGCCAAATTGGGAACCTGTGCAAACCAGGAGGTTAAAGGGCCTGTCTCTCCAAGTTGGGAGATTGATAGTAAGGCAGTTGGAAAGTCAAACTGGAGCACCAGGAGAGGGGACTATTCGTTGAGTTTTAGAAACCTTTCGTATTCACAGTGTGTCCATTCTCTAGGTTTCCTGTACATGTTATAGCTGTAGTAATATTCCCTTGAACATGGAGAGTTGGGACCCATGGAATGGGGGCCATGCATTATTGCTTGAAAGGGTCTGCATTTGCTCACCCAATCTCACCAATCCTCTCAGTCCCAAGTGTCCAGCCTTATGCCACATCCAGCTGTCATTGTAGATAGGGTCTTTCCAGGTTTCCTCAGACACCCTGAAGGAATTGTAAAGAATTTCCCTGTTTTTTGGTTTTGCTTTTGAAATTCCTTTTTATAGTGGGTTTGAGCTGATTCTCGCTGCCATGTTTATGCCACTCTAGACACACTTGATTCCCTTATGGAGACATATCAATACATAGGTTTTAAGATTCTTACTAGTCAGATATATTCCTCTGCGGGAAATATGGGGTTTTGAGTCTCTTTCACGGAGGAAGGTGTCGGTTTTGTCAATTCCAAAGTTGGTTTTTGAAACGGTCCCTGTGCTTATATCAAACTCTGGTTTTATGCATCACCCCACCTCTCCTTCCCCTTTATGCAGGCATAAGAGTGTTTTCTAAATGTGAGACTCTGTTCTCTTTCCTAACTCAGTTCACGTGTAGCCATGTTTACAGGATCTTCATAAGTGATATCTTATGATAAGTTTCTTTTTCTGTGTGACTTATTTCACTTAGAATCATCGTACCTGAATCCACTCACTTTGCTGCTACTGGTCTTATGACATTGATTTCATGGCTGAGGGATATTCCATCGTACGTAAGTACCACAATGTTTTGAACCATTTTTATATTTCCTGGGATATTTAAGGTGTACCCAAGTTGAGGTTCTTGTAGCCAGTGCAGCCCTAAATTTGGAGGTGGCTCTTTCTTATTGATTTTCAGTTTTCCCCAGGTATATTCCCTAGACTGGAAGTGGCCTTGGCTCTGTAGCTCTGTTGTTTACTTGTTTTAGGGAACACAATGCACTCCTCCAGTGAGGCAGTTGGCAATTTATATCCCGCCCATCAGCATAACAAGGCTCCCAGTTCTCCAGGGCCTGTCTTGCCTTTCTGGTTTTTACACATTTTGTGGATGTCCCTTTTGACCGGTGGGAAGTGATACTTCTTTGTAGTGCAGATTTGCATTGCCCGCTTGCTTGCTTGGCCAAAAAGGGCGTATGCGTTTTCTCCTGAATATATTCAGGAGAAAACGCATACGCCCTTTTTGGCCAAGTGCACCATTGTCCAAGTTGTGCCCCTCTTCCTGTGCTTTACAGGCGATTCCAAGGTACCTCTTGAAATCTGTTTCCTGCTATTTTGCCTCACTTTCAAGTCCGCCTCGTTGACTTCCCTCAACAGATTTTTGGACGATAGTTGTCCTTTATCACTCTGCCAGTTTGTGAATTGCTGTGCCCCTGAGCTCCATTTCTCAACTCGTTTTTTGTGAGCTGAACGCAAGTCCAAAATTTTGGATCATGTCCTATACTGGTTCCCGGTGGGTGGCTGAGACTTTGGTTAATTCTTCTTCCTGCCGGGAAATTAGAGTGACATGTGCCCGTCCAAATGCCTAACAGCTACTCTCTCATGGGTTCTCCCTCGTCCCTTCCATCCTCTGCCAAATTGGGAACCTGTGCAAACCAGGAGGTTAAAGGGCCTGTCTCTCCAAGTTGGGAGATTGATAGTAAGGCAGTTGGAAAGTCAAACTGGAGCACCAGGAGAGGGACTATTCGTTGAGTTTTAGAAACCTTTCGTATTCACAGTGTGTCCATTCTCTAGGTTTCCTGTACATGTTATAGCTGTAGTAATATTCCCTTGAACCTGGAGAGTTGGGACCCATGGAATGGGGGCCATGCATTATTGCTTGAAAGGGTCTGCATTTGCTCACCCAATCTCACCAATCCTCTCAGTCCCAAGTGTCCAGCCTTATGCCACATCCAGCTGTCATTGTAGATAGGGTCTTTCCAGGTTTCCTCAGACACCCTGAAGGAATTGTAAAGAATTTCCCTGTTTTTTGGTTTTGCTTTTGAAATTCCTTTTTATAGTGGGTTTGAGCTGATTCTCGCTGCCATGTTTATGCCACTCTAGACACACTTGATTCCCTTATGGAGACATATCAATACATAGGTTTTAAGATTCTTACTAGTCAGATATATTCCTCTGTGGGAAATATGGGGTTTTGAGTCTCTTTCACTAAGGAAGGTGTCGGTCTTGTCAATTCCAAAGTTGGTTTTTGAAACGGTCCCTGTGCTTATATCAAACTCTGGTTTTATGCATCACCCCACCTCTCCTTCCCCTTTATGCAGGCATAAGAGTGTTTTCTAAATGTGAGACTCTGTTCTCTTTCCTAACTCAGTTCACGTGTAGCCATGTTTACAGGATCTTCATAAGTGATATCTTATGATAAGTTTCTTTTTCTGTGTGACTTATTTCACTTAGAATCATCGTACCTGAATCCACTCACTTTGCTGCTACTGGTCTTATGACATTGATTTCATGGCTGAGGGATATTCCATCGTACGTAAGTACCACAATGTTTTGAACCATTTTTATATTTCCTGGGATATTTAAGGTGTACCCAAGTTGAGGTTCTTGTAGCCAGTGAAGCCCTAAATTTGGAGGTGGCTCTTTCTTATTGATTTTCAGTTTTCCCCAGGTATATTCCCTAGACTGGAAGTGGCCTTGGCTCTGTAGCTCTGTTGTTTACTTGTTTTAGGGAACACAATGCACTCCTCCAGTGAGGCAGTTGGCAATTTACATCCCGCCCATCAGCATAACAAGGCTCCCAGTTCTCCAGGGCCTGTCTTGCCTTTCTGGTTTTTACACATTTTGTGGATGTCCCTTTTGACCGGTGGGAAGTGATACTTCTTTGTAGTGCAGATTTGCATTGTCCGCTTGCTTGCTTGGCCAAAAAGGGCGTATGCGTTTTCTCCTGAATATATTCAGGAGAAAACGCATACGCCCTTTTTGGCCAAGTGCACCATTGTCCAAGTTGTGCCCCTCTTCCTGTGCTTTACAGGCGATTCCAACGTACCTCTTGAAATCTGTTTCCTGCTATTTTGCCTCACATTCAAGTCCGCCTCGTTGACTTCCCTCAACAGACTTTTGGACGATAGTTGTCCTTTATCACTCTGCCAGTTTGTGAATTGCTGTGCCCCTGAGCTCCATTTCTCAACTCGTTTTTTGTGAGCTGAACGCAAGTCCAAAATTTTGGATCATGTCCTATACTGGTTCCCGGTGGGTGGCTGAGACTTTGGTTAATTCTTCTTCCTGCCGGGAAATTAGAGTGACATGTGCCCGTCCAAATGCCTAACAGCTACTCTCTCATGGGTTCTCCCTCGTCCCTTCCATCCTCTGCCAAATTGGGAACCTGTGCAAACCAGGAGGTTAAAGGGCCTGTCTCTCCAAGTTGGGAGATTGATAGTAAGGCAGTTGGAAAGTCAAACTGGAGCACCAGGAGAGGGACTATTCGTTGAGTTTTAGAAACCTTTCGTATTCACAGTGTGTCCATTCTCTAGGTTTCCTGTACATGTTATAGCTGTAGTAATATTCCCTTGAACATGGAGAGTTGGGACCCATGGAATGGGGGCCATGCATTATTGCTTGAAAGGGTCTGCATTTGCTCACCCAATCTCACCAATCCTCTCAGTCCCAAGTGTCCAGCCTTATGCCACATCCAGCTGTCATTGTAGATAGGGTCTTTCCAGGTTTCCTCAGACACCCTGAAGGAATTGTAAAGAATTTCCCTGTTTTTTGGTTTTGCTTTTGAAATTCCTTTTTATAGTGGGTTTGAGCTGATTCTCGCTGCCATGTTTATGCCACTCTAGACACACTTGATTCCCTTATGGAGACATATCAATACATAGGTTTTAAGATTCTTACTAGTCAGATATATTCCTCTGCGGGAAATATGGGGTTTTGAGTCTCTTTCACGGAGGAAGGTGTCGGTTTTGTCAATTCCAAAGTTGGTTTTTGAAACGGTCCCTGTGCTTATATCAAACTCTGGTTTTATGCATCACCCCACCTCTCCTTCCCCTTTATGCAGGCATAAGAGTGTTTTCTAAATGTGAGACTCTGTTCTCTTTCCTAACTCAGTTCACGTGTAGCCATGTTTACAGGATCTTCATAAGTGATATCTTATGATAAGTTTCTTTTTCTGTGTGACTTATTTCACTTAGAATCATCGTACCTGAATCCACTCACTTTGCTGCTACTGGTCTTATGACATTGATTTCATGGCTGAGGGATATTCCATCGTACGTAAGTACCACAATGTTTTGAACCATTTTTATATTTCCTGGGATATTTAAGGTGTACCCAAGTTGAGGTTCTTGTAGCCAGTGCAGCCCTAAATTTGGAGGTGGCTCTTTCTTATTGATTTTCAGTTTTCCCCAGGTATATTCCCTAGACTGGAAGTGGCCTTGGCTCTGTAGCTCTGTTGTTTACTTGTTTTAGGGAACACAATGCACTCCTCCAGTGAGGCAGTTGGCAATTTATATCCCGCCCATCAGCATAACAAGGCTCCCAGTTCTCCAGGGCCTGTCTTGCCTTTCTGGTTTTTACACATTTTGTGGATGTCCCTTTTGACCGGTGGGAAGTGATACTTCTTTGTAGTGCAGATTTGCATTGCCCGCTTGCTTGCTTGGCCAAAAAGGGCGTATGCGTTTTCTCCTGAATATATTCAGGAGAAAACGCATACGCCCTTTTTGGCCAAGTGCACCATTGTCCAAGTTGTGCCCCTCTTCCTGTGCTTTACAGGCGATTCCAAGGTACCTCTTGAAATCTGTTTCCTGCTATTTTGCCTCACTTTCAAGTCCGCCTCGTTGACTTCCCTCAACAGATTTTTGGACGATAGTTGTCCTTTATCACTCTGCCAGTTTGTGAATTGCTGTGCCCCTGAGCTCCATTTCTCAACTCGTTTTTTGTGAGCTGAACGCAAGTCCAAAATTTTGGATCATGTCCTATACTGGTTCCCGGTGGGTGGCTGAGACTTTGGTTAATTCTTCTTCCTGCCGGGAAATTAGAGTGACATGTGCCCGTCCAAATGCCTAACAGCTACTCTCTCATGGGTTCTCCCTCGTCCCTTCCATCCTCTGCCAAATTGGGAACCTGTGCAAACCAGGAGGTTAAAGGGCCTGTCTCTCCAAGTTGGGAGATTGATAGTAAGGCAGTTGGAAAGTCAAACTGGAGCACCAGGAGAGGGACTATTCGTTGAGTTTTAGAAACCTTTCGTATTCACAGTGTGTCCATTCTCTAGGTTTCCTGTACATGTTATAGCTGTAGTAATATTCCCTTGAACCTGGAGAGTTGGGACCCATGGAATGGGGGCCATGCATTATTGCTTGAAAGGGTCTGCATTTGCTCACCCAATCTCACCAATCCTCTCAGTCCCAAGTGTCCAGCCTTATGCCACATCCAGCTGTCATGGTAGATAGGGTCTTTCCAGGTTTCCTCAGACACCCTGAAGGAATTGTAAAGAATTTCCCTGTTTTTTGGTTTTGCTTTTGAAATTCCTTTTTATAGTGGGTTTGAGCTGATTCTCGCTGCCATGTTTATGCCACTCTAGACACACTTGATTCCCTTATGGAGTCATATCAATACATAGGTTTTAAGATTCTTACTAGTCAGATATATTCCTCTGCGGGAAATATGGGGTTTTGAGTCTCTTTCACTGAGGAAGGTGTAGGTCTTGTCTATTCCAAAGTTGGTTTTTGGAACGGTCCCTGTGCTTATATCAAACTCTGGTTTTATGCATCACCCCACCTCTCCATCCCCTTTATGCAGGCATAAGAGTGTTTTCTAAATGTGAGACTCTGTTCTCTTTCCTAACTCAGTTCACGTGTAGCCATGTTTACAGGATCTTCATAAGTGATATCTTATGATAAGTTCCTTTTTCTGTGTGACTTATTTCACTTAGAATCATCGTACCTGAATCCACTCACTTTGCTGCTACTGGTCTTATGACATTGATTTCATGGCTGAGGGATATTCCATCGTACGTAAGTACCACAATGTTTTGAACCATTTTTATGTTTCCTGGGATATTTAAGGTGTACCCAAGTTGAGGTTCTTGTAGCCAGTGCAGCCCTAAATTTGGAGGTGGCTGTTTCTTATTGATTTTCAGTTTTCCCAAGGTATATTCCCTAGACTGGAAGTGGCCTTGGCTCTGTAGCTCTGTTGTTTACTTGTTTTAGGGAACACAATGCACTCCTCCAGTGAGGCAGTTGGCAATTTACATCCCGCCCATCAGCATAACAAGGCTCCCAGTTCTCCAGGGCCTGTCTTGCCTTTCTGATTTTTACACATTTTGTGGATGTCCCTTTTGACCGGTGGGAAGTGATACTTCTTTGTAGTGCAGATTTGCATTGCGCGCTTGCTTGCTTGGCCAAAAAGGGCGTATGCGTTTTCTCCTGAATATATTCAGGAGAAAACGCATACGCCCTTTTTGGCCAAGTGCACCATTGTCCAAGTTGTGCCCCTCTTCCTGTGCTTTACAGGCGATTCCAAGGTACCTCTTGAAATCTGTTTCCTGGTATTTTGCCTCGCTTACAAGTCCGCCTCGTTGACTTCCCTCAACAGATTTTTGGACGATAGTTGTCCTTTATCACTCTGCCAGTTTGTGAATTGCTGTGCCCCTGAGCTCCATTTCTCAACTCGTTTTTTGTGAGCTGAACGCAAGTCCAAAATTTTGGATCATGTCCTATACTGGTTCCCGGTGGGTGGCTGAGACTTTGGTTAATTCTTCTTCCTGCCGGGAAATTAGAGTGACATGTGCCCGTCCAAATGCCTAACAGCTACTCTCTCATGGGTTCTCCCTCGTCCCTTCCATCCTCTGCCAAATTGGGAACCTGTGCAAACCAGGAGGTTAAAGGGCCTGTCTCTCCAAGTTGGGAGATTGATAGTAAGGCAGTTGGAAAGTCAAACTGGAGCACCAGGAGAGGGACTATTCGTTGAGTTTTAGAAACCTTTCGTATTCACAGTGTGTCCATTCTCTAGGTTTCCTGTACATGTTATAGCTGTAGTAATATTCCCTTGAACCTGGAGAGTTGGGACCCATGGAATGGGGGCCATGCATTATTGCTTGAAAGGGTCTGCATTTGCTCACCCAATCTCACCAATCCTCTCAGTCCCAAGTGTCCAGCCTTATGCCACATCCAGCTGTCATTGTAGACAGGGTCTTTCCAGGTTTCCTCAGACACCCTGAAGGAATTGTAAAGAATTTCCCTGTTTTTTGGTTTTGCTTTTGAAATTCCTTTTTATAGTGGGTTTGAGCTGATTCTCGCTGCCATGTTTATGCCACTCTAGACACACTTGATTCCCTTATGGAGTCATATCAATACATAGGTTTTAAGATTCTTACTAGTCAGATATATTCCTCTTCGGGAAATATGGGGTTTTGAGTCTCTTTCACTGAGGAAGGTGTAGGTCTTGTCTATTCCAAAGTTGGTTTTTGGAACGGTCCCTGTGCTTATATCAAACTCTGGTTTTATGCATCACCCCACCTCTCCTTCCCCTTTTTGCAGGCATAAGAGTGTTTTCTAAATGTGAGACTCTGTTCTCTTTCCTAACTCAGTTCACGTGTAGCCATGTTTACAGGATCTTCATAAGTGATATCTTATGATAAGTTTCTTTTTCTGTGTGACTTATTTCACTTAGAATCATCGTACCTGAATCCACTCACTTTGCTGCTACTGGTCTTATGACATTGATTTCATGGCTGAGGGATATTCCATCGTACGTAAGTACCACAATGTTTTGAACCATTTTTATATTTCCTGGGATATTTAAGGTGTACCCAAGTTGAGGTTCTTGTAGCCAGTGCAGCCCTAAATTTGGAGGTGGCTCTTTCTTATTGATTTTCAGTTTTCCCCAGGTATATTCCCTAGACTGGAAGTGGCCTTGGCTCTGTAGCTCTGTTGTTTACTTGTTTTAGGGAACACAATGCACTCCTCCAGTGAGGCAGTTGGCAATTTACATCCCGCCCATCAGCATAACAAGGCTCCCTGTTCTCCAGGGCCTGTCTTGCCTTTCTGGTTTTTACACATTTTGTGGATGTACCTTTTGACTGGTGGGAAGTGATACTTCTTTGTAGTGCAGATTTGCATTGCCCGCTTGCTTGCTTGGCCAAAAAGGGCGTATGCGTTTTCTCCTGAATATATTCAGGAGAAAACGCATACGCCCTTTTTGGCCAAGTGCACCATTGTCCAAGTTGTGCCCCTCTTCCTGTGCTTTACAGGCGATTCCAACGTACCTCTTGAAATCTGTTTCCTGCTATTTTGCCTCACTTTCAAGTCCACCTCGTTGACTTCCCTCAACAGATTTTTGGACGATAGTTGTCCTTTATCACTCTGCCAGTTTGTGAATTGCTGTGCCCCTGAGCTCCATTTCTCAACTCGTTTTTTGTGAGCTGAACGCAAGTCCAAAATTTTGGATCATGTCCTATACTGGTTCCCAGTGGGTGGCTGAGATTTGGTTAATTCTCCTTCCTGCCGGGAAATTAGAGTGACATGTGCCCGTCCAAATGCCTAACAGCTACTCTCTCATGGGTTCTCCCTCGTCCCTTCCATCCTCTGCCAAATTGGGAACCTGTGCAAACCAGGGGGTTAAAGGGCCTGTCTGTCCAAGTTGGGAGATTGATAGTAAGGCAGTTGGAAAGTCAAACTGGAGCACCAGGAGAGGGACTATTCGTTGAGTTTTAGAAACCTTTCGTATTCACAGTGTGTCCATTCTCTAGGTTTCCTGTACATGTTATAGCTGTAGTAATATTCCCTTGAACCTGGAGAGTTGGGACCCATGGAATGGGGGCCATGCATTATTGCTTGAAAGGGTCTGCATTTGCTCACCCAATCTCACCAATCCTCTCAGTCCCAAGTGTCCAGCCTTATGCCACATCCAGCTGTCATTGTAGATAGGGTCTTTCCAGGTTTCCTCAGACACCCTGAAGGAATTGTATAGAATTTCCCTGTTTTTTGGTTTTGCTTTTGAAATTCCTTTTTATAGTGGTTTTGAGCTGATTCTCGCTGCCATGTTTATGCCACTCTAGACACACTTGATTCCCTTATGGAGACATATCAATACATAGGTTTTAAGATTCTTACTATTCAGATATATTCCTCTGTGGGAAATATGGGGTTTTGAGTCTCTTTCACTAAGGAAGGTGTCGGTCTTGTCAATTCCAAAGTTGGTTTTTGAAACGGTCCCTGTGCTTATATCAAACTCTGGTTTTATGCATCACCCCACCTCTCCTTCCCCTTTATGCAGGCATAAGAGTGTTTTCTAAATGTGAGACTCTGTTCTCTTTCCTAACTCAGTTCACGTGTAGCCATGTTTACAGGATCTTCATAAGTGATATCTTATGATAAGTTTCTTTTTCTGTGTGACTTATTTCACTTAGAATCATCGTACCTGAATCCACTCACTTTGCTGCTACTGGTCTTATGACATTGATTTCATGGCTGAGGGATATTCCATCGTACGTAAGTACCACAATGTTTTGAACCATTTTTATATTTCCTGGGATATTTAAGGTGTACCCAAGTTGAGGTTCTTGTAGTCAGTGCAGCCCTAAATTTGGAGGTGGCTCTTTCTTATTGATTTTCAGTTTTCCCAAGGTATATTCCCTAGACTGGAAGTGGCCTTGGCTCTGTAGCTCTGTTGTTTACTTGTTTTAGGGAACACAATGCACTCCTCCAGTGAGGCAGTTGGCAATTTACATCCCGCCCATCAGCATAACAAGGCTCCCAGTTCTCCAGGGCCTGTCTTGCCTTTCTGATTTTTACACATTTTGTGGATGTCCCTTTTGACTGGTGGGAAGTGATACTTCTTTGTAGTGCAGATTTGCATTGCCCGCTTGCTTGCTTGGCCAAAAAGGGCGTATGCGTTTTCTCCTGAATATATTCAGGAGAAAACGCATACGCCCTTTTTGGCCAAGTGCACCATTGTCCAAGTTGTGCCCCTCTTCCTGTGCTTTACAGGCGATTCCAAGGTACCTCTTGAAATCTGTTTCCTGGTATTTTGCCTCGCTTACAAGTCCGCCTCGTTGACTTCCCTCAACAGATTTTTGGACGATAGTTGTCCTTTATCACTCTGCCAGTTTGTGAATTGCTGTGCCCCTGAGCTCCATTTCTCAACTCGTTTTTTGTGAGCTGAACGCAAGTCCAAAATTTTGGATCATGTCCTATACTGGTTCCCGGTGGGTGGCTGAGACTTTGGTTAATTCTTCTTCCTGCCGGGAAATTAGAGTGACATGTGCCCGTCCAAATGCCTAACAGCTACTCTCTCATGGGTTCTCCCTCGTCCCTTCCATCCTCTGCCAAATTGGGAACCTGTGCAAACCAGGAGGTTAAAGGGCCTGTCTCTCCAAGTTGGGAGATTGATAGTAAGGCAGTTGGAAAGTCAAACTGGAGCACCAGGAGAGGGACTATTCGTTGAGTTTTAGAAACCTTTCGTATTCACAGTGTGTCCATTCTCTAGGTTTCCTGTACATGTTATAGCTGTAGTAATATTCCCTTGAACCTGGAGAGTTGGGACCCATGGAATGGGGGCCATGCATTATTGCTTGAAAGGGTCTGCATTTGCTCACCCAATCTCACCAATCCTCTCAGTCCCAAGTGTCCAGCCTTATGCCACATCCAGCTGTCATTGTAGACAGGGTCTTTCCAGGTTTCCTCAGACACCCTGAAGGAATTGTAAAGAATTTCCCTGTTTTTTGGTTTTGCTTTTGAAATTCCTTTTTATAGTGGGTTTGAGCTGATTCTCGCTGCCATGTTTATGCCACTCTAGACACACTTGATTCCCTTATGGAGTCATATCAATACATAGGTTTTAAGATTCTTACTAGTCAGATATATTCCTCTTCGGGAAATATGGGGTTTTGAGTCTCTTTCACTGAGGAAGGTGTAGGTCTTGTCTATTCCAAAGTTGGTTTTTGGAACGGTCCCTGTGCTTATATCAAACTCTGGTTTTATGCATCACCCCACCTCTCCTTCCCCTTTTTGCAGGCATAAGAGTGTTTTCTAAATGTGAGACTCTGTTCTCTTTCCTAACTCAGTTCACGTGTAGCCATGTTTACAGGATCTTCATAAGTGATATCTTATGATAAGTTTCTTTTTCTGTGTGACTTATTTCACTTAGAATCATCGTACCTGAATCCACTCACTTTGCTGCTACTGGTCTTATGACATTGATTTCATGGCTGAGGGATATTCCATCGTACGTAAGTACCACAATGTTTTGAACCATTTT
Source organism: Mesoplodon densirostris (assembly GCF_025265405.1). Taxonomy (NCBI): domain Eukaryota; kingdom Metazoa; phylum Chordata; class Mammalia; order Artiodactyla; family Ziphiidae; genus Mesoplodon; species Mesoplodon densirostris. Next base: position 692,167 of record NW_026778225.1, on the reverse strand, counting down.
TATATTTCCTGGGATATTTAAGGTGTACCCAAGTTGAGGTTCTTGTAGCCAGTGCAGCCCTAAATTTGGAGGTGGCTCTTTCTTATTGATTTTCAGTTTTCCCCAGGTATATTCCCTAGACTGGAAGTGGCCTTGGCTCTGTAGCTCTGTTGTTTACTTGTTTTAGGGAACACAATGCACTCCTCCAGTGAGGCAGTTGGCAATTTACATCCCGCCCATCAGCATAACAAGGCTCCCTGTTCTCCAGGGCCTGTCTTGCCTTTCTGGTTTTTACACATTTTGTGGATGTCCCTTTTGACCGGTGGGAAGTGATACTTCTTTGTAGTGCAGATTTGCATTGCCCGCTTGCTTGCTTGGCCAAAAAGGGCGTATGCGTTTTCTCCTGAATATATTCAGGAGAAAACGCATACGCCCTTTTTGGCCAAGTGCACCATTGTCCAAGTTGTGCCCCTCTTCCTGTGCTTTACAGGCGATTCCAACGTACCTCTTGAAAACTGTTTCCTGCTATTTTGCCTCACTTTCAAGTCCACCTCGTTGACTTCCCTCAACAGATTTTTGGACGATAGTTGTCCTTTATCACTCTGCCAGTTTGTGAATTGCTGTGCCCCTGAGCTCCATTTCTCAACTCGTTTTTTGTGAGCTGAACGCAAGTCCAAAATTTTGGATCATGTCCTATACTGGTTCCCAGTGGGTGGCTGAGACTTTGGTTAATTCTCCTTCCTGCCGGGAAATTAGAGTGACATGTGCCCGTCCAAATGCCTAACAGCTACTCTCTCATGGGTTCTCCCTCGTCCCTTCCATCCTCTGCCAAATTGGGAACCTGTGCAAACCAGGGGGTTAAAGGGCCTGTCTCTCCAAGTTGGGAGATTGATAGTAAGGCAGTTGGAAAGTCAAACTGGAGCACCAGGAGAGGGACTATTCGTTGAGTTTTAGAAACCTTTCGTATTCACAGTGTGTCCATTCTCTAGGTTTCCTGTACATGTTATAGCTGTAGTAATATTCCCTTGAACCTGGAGAGTTGGGACCCATGGAATGGGGGCCATGCATTATTGCTTGAAAGGGTCTGCATTTGCTCACCCAATCTCACCAATCCTCTCAGTCCCAAGTGTCCAGCCTTATGCCACATCCAGCTGTCATTGTAGATAGGGTCTTTCCAGGTTTCCTCAGACACCCTGAAGGAATTGTATAGAATTTCCCTGTTTTTTGGTTTTGCTTTTGAAATTCCTTTTTATAGTGGTTTTGAGCTGATTCTCGCTGCCATGTTTATGCCACTCTAGACACACTTGATTCCCTTATGGAGACATATCAATACATAGGTTTTAAGATTCTTACTATTCAGATATATTCCTCTGTGGGAAATATGGGGTTTTGAGTCTCTTTCACTAAGGAAGGTGTCGGTCTTGTCAATTCCAAAGTTGGTTTTTGAAACGGTCCCTGTGCTTATATCAAACTCTGGTTTTATGCATCACCCCACCTCTCCTTCCCCTTTATGCAGGCATAAGAGTGTTTTCTAAATGTGAGACTCTGTTCTCTTTCCTAACTCAGTTCACGTGTAGCCATGTTTACAGGATCTTCATAAGTGATATCTTATGATAAGTTTCTTTTTCTGTGTGACTTATTTCACTTAGAATCATCGTACCTGAATCCACTCACTTTGCTGCTACTGGTCTTATGACATTGATTTCATGGCTGAGGGATATTCCATCGTACGTAAGTACCACAATGTTTTGAACCATTTTTATATTTCCTGGGATATTTAAGGTGTACCCAAGTTGAGGTTCTTGTAGTCAGTGCAGCCCTAAATTTGGAGGTGGCTCTTTCTTATTGATTTTCAGTTTTCCCAAGGTATATTCCCTAGACTGGAAGTGGCCTTGGCTCTGTAGCTCTGTTGTTTACTTGTTTTAGGGAACACAATGCACTCCTCCAGTGAGGCAGTTGGCAATTTACATCCCGCCCATCAGCATAACAAGGCTCCCAGTTCTCCAGGGCCTGTCTTGCCTTTCTGATTTTTACACATTTTGTGGATGTCCCTTTTGACCGGTGGGAAGTGATACTTCTTTGTAGTGCAGATTTGCATTGCCCGCTTGCTTGCTTGGCCAAAAAGGGCGTATGCGTTTTCTCCTGAATATATTCAGGAGAAAACGCATACGCCCTTTTTGGCCAAGTGCACCATTGTCCAAGTTGTGCCCCTCTTCCTGTGCTTTACAGGCGATTCCAAGGTACCTCTTGAAATCTGTTTCCTGGTATTTTGCCTCGCTTACAAGTCCGCGTCGTTGACTTCCCTCAACAGATTTTTGGACGATAGTTGTCCTTTATCACTCTGCCAGTTTGTGAATTGCTGTGCCCCTGAGCTCCATTTCTCAACTCGTTTTTTGTGAGCTGAACGCAAGTCCAAAATTTTGGATCATGTCCTATACTGGTTCCCGGTGGGTGGCTGAGACTTTGGTTAATTCTTCTTCCTGCCGGGAAATTAGAGTGACATGTGCCCGTCCAAATGCCTAACAGCTACTCTCTCATGGGTTCTCCCTCGTCCCTTCCATCCTCTGCCAAATTGGGAACCTGTGCAAACCAGGAGGTTAAAGGGCCTGTCTCTCCAAGTTGGGAGATTGATAGTAAGGCAGTTGGAAAGTCAAACTGGAGCACCAGGAGAGGGACTATTCGTTGAGTTTTAGAAACCTTTCGTATTCACAGTGTGTCCATTCTCTAGGTTTCCTGTACATGTTATAGCTGTAGTAATATTCCCTTGAACCTGGAGAGTTGGGACCCATGGAATGGGGGCCATGCATTATTGCTTGAAAGGGTCTGCATTTGCTCACCCAATCTCACCAATCCTCTCAGTCCCAAGTGTCCAGCCTTATGCCACATCCAGCTGTCATTGTAGACAGGGTCTTTCCAGGTTTCCTCAGACACCCTGAAGGAATTGTAAAGAATTTCCCTGTTTTTTGGTTTTGCTTTTGAAATTCCTTTTTATAGTGGGTTTGAGCTGATTCTCGCTGCCATGTTTATGCCACTCTAGACACACTTGATTCCCTTATGGAGACATATCAATACATAGGTTTTAAGATTCTTACTAGTCAGATATATTCCTCTTCGGGAAATATGGGGTTTTGAGTCTCTTTCACTGAGGAAGGTGTAGGTCTTGTCTATTCCAAAGTTGGTTTTTGGAACGGTCCCTGTGCTTATATGAAACTCTGGTTTTATGCATCACCCCACCTCTCCTTCCCCTTTTTGCAGGCATAAGAGTGTTTTCTAAATGTGAGACTCTGTTCTCTTTCCTAACTCAGTTCACGTGTAGCCATGTTTACAGGATCTTCATAAGTGATATCTTATGATAAGTTTCTTTTTCTGTGTGACTTATTTCACTTAGAATCATCGTACCTGAATCCACTCACTTTGCTGCTACTGGTCTTATGACATTGATTTCATGGCTGAGGGATATTCCATCGTACGTAAGTACCACAATGTTTTGAACCATTTTTATATTTCCTGGGATATTTAAGGTGTACCCAAGTTGAGGTTCTTGTAGCCAGTGCAGCCCTAAATTTGGAGGTGGCTCTTTCTTATTGATTTTCAGTTTTCCCCAGGTATATTCCCTAGACTGGAAGTGGCCTTGGCTCTGTAGCTCTGTTGTTTACTTGTTTTAGGGAACACAATGCACTCCTCCAGTGAGGCAGTTGGCAATTTACATCCCGCCCATCAGCATAACAAGGCTCCCTGTTCTCCAGGGCCTGTCTTGCCTTTCTGGTTTTTACACATTTTGTGGATGTCCCTTTTGACCGGTGGGAAGTGATACTTCTTTGTAGTGCAGATTTGCATTGCCCGCTTGCTTGCTTGGCCAAAAAGGGCGTATGCGTTTTCTCCTGAATATATTCAGGAGAAAATGCATACGCCCTTTTTGGCCAAGTGCACCATTGTCCAAGTTGTGCCCCTCTTCCTGTGCTTTACAGGCGATTCCAACGTACCTCTTGAAATCTGTTTCCTGCTATTTTGCCTCACTTTCAAGTCCGCCTCGTTGACTTCCCTCAACAGATTTTTGGACGATAGTTGTCCTTTATCACTCTGCCAGTTTGTGAATTGCTGTGCCCCTGAGCTCCATTTCTCAACTCGTTTTTTGTGAGCTGAACGCAAGTCCAAAATTTTGGATCATGTCCTATACTGGTTCCCGGTGGGTGGCTGAGACTTTGGTTAATTCTTCTTCCTGCCGGGAAATTAGATTGACATGTGCCCGTCCAAATGCCTAACAGCTACTCTCTCATGGGTTCTCCCTCGTCCCTTCCATCCTCTGCCAAATTGGGAACCTGTGCAAACCAGGAGGTTAAAGGGCCTGTCTCTCCAAGTTGGGAGATTGATAGTAAGGCAGTTGGAAAGTCAAACTGGAGCACCAGGAGAGGGACTATTCGTTGAGTTTTAGAAACCTTTCGTATTCACAGTGTGTCCATTCTCTAGGTTTCCTGTACATGTTATAGCTGTAGTAATATTCCCTTGAACCTGGAGAGTTGGGACCCATGGAATGGGGGCCATGCATTATTGCTTGAAAGGGTCTGCATTTGCTCACCCAATCTCACCAATCCTCTCAGTCCCAAGTGTCCAGCCTTATGCCACATCCAGCTGTCATTGTAGATAGGGTCTTTCCAGGTTTCCTCAGACACCCTGAAGGAATTGTAAAGAATTTCCCTGTTTTTTGGTTTTGCTTTTGAAATTCCTTTTTATAGTGGGTTTGAGCTGATTCTCGCTGCCATGTTTATGCCACTCTAGACACACTTGATTCCCTTATGGAGACATATCAATACATAGGTTTTAAGATTCTTACTAGTCAGATATATTCCTCTGTGGGAAATATGGGGTTTTGAGTCTCTTTCACTGAGGAAGGTGTCGGTCTTGTCAATTCCAAAGTTGGTTTTTGAAACGGTCCCTGTGCTTATATCAAACTCTGGTTTTATGCATCACCCCACCTCTCCTTCCCCTTTATGCAGGCATAAGAGTGTTTTCTAAATGTGAGACTCTGTTCTCTTTCCTAACTCAGTTCACGTGTAGCCATGTTTACAGGATCTTCATAAGTGATATCTTATGATAAGTTCCTTTTTCTGTGTGACTTATTTCACTTAGAATCATCGTACCTGAATCCACTCACTTTGCTGCTACTGGTCTTATGACATTGATTTCATGGCTGAGGGATATTCCATCGTACGTAAGTACCACAATGTTTTGAACCATTTTTATGTTTCCTGGGATATTTAAGGTGTACCCAAGTTGAGGTTCTTGTAGCCAGTGCAGCCCTAAATTTGGAGGTGGCTGTTTCTTATTGATTTTCAGTTTTCCCAAGGTATATTCCCTAGACTGGAAGTGGCCTTGGCTCTGTAGCTCTGTTGTTTACTTGTTTTAGGGAACACAATGCACTCCTCCAGTGAGGCAGTTGGCAATTTACATCCCGCCCATCAGCATAACAAGGCTCCCAGTTCTCCAGGGCCTGTCTTGCCTTTCTGGTTTTTACACATTTTGTGGATGTCCCTTTTGACCGGTGGGAAGTGATACTTCTTTGTAGTGCAGATTTGCATTGCGCGCTTGCTTGCTTGGCCAAAAAGGGCGTATGCGTTTTCTCCTGAATATATTCAGGAGAAAACGCATACGCCCTTTTTGGCCAAGTGCACCATTGTCCAAGTTGTGCCCCTCTTCCTGTGCTTTACAGGCGATTCCAAGGTACCTCTTGAAATCTGTTTCCTGGTATTTTGCCTCGCTTACAAGTCCGCCTCGTTGACTTCCCTCAACAGATTTTTAGACGATAGTTGTCCTTTATCACTCTGCCAGTTTGTGAATTGCTGTGCCCCTGAGCTCCATTTCTCAACTCGTTTTTTGTGAGCTGAACGCAAGTCCAAAATTTTGGATCATGTCCTATACTGGTTCCCGGTGGGTGGCTGAGACTTTGGTTAATTCTTCTTCCTGCCGGGAAATTAGAGTGACATGTGCCCGTCCAAATGCCTAACAGCTACTCTCTCATGGGTTCTCCCTCGTCCCTTCCATCCTCTGCCAAATTGGGAACCTGTGCAAACCAGGAGGTTAAAGGGCCTGTCTCTCCAAGTTGGGAGATTGATAGTAAGGCAGTTGGAAAGTCAAACTGGAGCACCAGGAGAGGGACTATTCGTTGAGTTTTAGAAACCTTTCGTATTCACAGTGTGTCCATTCTCTAGGTTTCCTGTACATGTTATAGCTGTAGTAATATTCCCTTGAACCTGGAGAGTTGGGACCCATGGAATGGGGGCCATGCATTATTGCTTGAAAGGGTCTGCATTTGCTCACCCAATCTCACCAATCCTCTCAGTCCCAAGTGTCCAGCCTTATGCCACATCCAGCTGTCATTGTAGATAGGGTCTTTCCAGGTTTCCTCAGACACCCTGAAGGAATTGTAAAGAATTTCCCTGTTTTTTGGTTTTGCTTTTGAAATTCCTTTTTATAGTGGGTTTGAGCTGATTCTCGCTGCCATGTTTATGCCACTCTAGACACACTCGATTCCCTTATGGAGACATATCAATACATAGGTTTTAAGATTCTTACTAGTCAGATATATTCCTCTGTGGGAAATATGGGGTTTTGAGTCTCTTTCACTGAGGAAGGTGTCGGTCTTGTCAATTCCAAAGTTGGTTTTTGAAACGGTCCCTGTGCTTATATCAAACTCTGGTTTTATGCATCACCCCACCTCTCCTTCCCCTTTATGCAGGCATAAGAGTGTTTTCTAAATGTGAGACTCTGTTCTCTTTCCTAACTCAGTTCACGTGTAGCCATGTTTACAGGATCTTCATAAGTGATATCTTATGATAAGTTTCTTTTTCTGTGTGACTTATTTCACTTAGAATCATCGTACCTGAATCCACTCACTTTGCTGCTACTGGTCTTATGACATTGATTTCATGGCTGAGGGATATTCCATCGTACATAAGTACCACAATGTTTTGAACCATTTTTATATTTCCTGGGATATTTAAGGTGTACCCAAGTTGAGGTTCTTGTAGTCAGTGCAGCCCTAAATTTGGAGGTGGCTCTTTCTTATTGATTTTCAGTTTTCCCCAGGTATATTCCCTAGACTGGAAGTGGCCTTGGCTCTGTAGCTCTGTTGTTTACTTGTTTTATGGAACACAATGCACTCCTCCAGTGAGGCAGTTGGCAATTTACATCCCGCCCATCAACATAACAAGGCTCCCTGTTCTCCAGGGCCTGTCTTGCCTTTCTGGTTTTTACACATTTTGTGGATGTCCCTTTTGACCGGTGGGAAGTGATACTTCTTTGTAGTGCAGATTTGCATTGCCCGCTTGCTTGCTTGGCCAAAAAGGGCGTATGCGTTTTCTCCTGAATATATTCAGGAGAAAAAGCATACGCCCTTTTTGGCCAAGTGCACCATTGTCCAAGTTGTGCCCCTCTTCCTGTGCTTTACAGGCAATTCCAACGTACCTCTTGAAATCTGTTTCCTGCTATTTTGCCTCACTTTCAAGTCCGCCTCGTAGACTTCCCTCAACAGATTTTTGGACAATAGTTGTCCTTTATCACTCTGCCAGTTTTTGAATTGCTGTGCCCCTGAGCTCCATTTCTCAACTCGTTTTTTGTGAGCTGAACGCAAGTCCAAAATTTTGGATCATGTCCTATACTGGTTCCCAGTGGGTGGCTGAGACTTTGGTTAATTCTCCTTCCTGCCGGGAAATTAGAGTGACATGTGCCCGTCCAAATGCCTAACAGCTACTCTCTCATGGGTTCTCCCTCGTCCCTTCCATCCTCTGCCAAATTGGGAACCTGTGCAAACCAGGGGGTTAAAGGGCCTGTCTCTCCAAGTTGGGAGATTGATAGTAAGGCAGTTGGAAAGTCAAACTGGAGCACCAGGAGAGGGACTATTCGTTGAGTTTTAGAAACCTTTCGTATTCACAGTGTGTCCATTCTCTAGGTTTCCTGTACATGTTATAGCTGTAGTAATATTCCCTTGAACCTGGAGAGTTGGGACCCATGGAATGGGGGCCATGCATTATTGCTTGAAAGGGTCTGCATTTGCTCACCCAATCTCACCAATCCTCTCAGTCCCAAGTGTCCAGCCTTATGCCACATCCAGCTGTCATTGTAGATAGGGTCTTTCCAGGTTTCCTCAGACACCCTGAAGGAATTGTAAAGAATTTCCCTGTTTTTTGGTTTTGCTTTTGAAATTCCTTTTTATAGTGGGTTTGAGCTGATTCTCGCTGCCATGTTTATGCCACTCTAGACACACTTGATTCCCTTATGGAGACATATCAATACATAGGTTTTAAGATTCTTACTAGTCAGATATATTCCTCTGTGGGAAATATGGGGTTTTGAGTCTCTTTCACTGAGGAAGGTGTCGGTCTTGTCAATTCCAAAGTTGGTTTTTGAAACGGTCCCTGTGCTTATATCAAACTCTGGTTTTATGCATCACCCCACCTCTCCTTCCCCTTTATGCAGGCATAAGAGTGTTTTCTAAATGTGAGACTCTGTTCTCTTTCCTAACTCAGTTCACGTGTAGCCATGTTTACAGGATCTTCATAAGTGATATCTTATGATAAGTTCCTTTTTCTGTGTGACTTATTTCACTTAGAATCATCGTACCTGAATCCACTCACTTTGCTGCTACTGGTCTTATGACATTGATTTCATGGCTGAGGGATATTCCATCGTACGTAAGTACCACAATGTTTTGAACCATTTTTATGTTTCCTGGGATATTTAAGGTGTACCCAAGTTGAGGTTCTTGTAGCCAGTGCAGCCCTAAATTTGGAGGTGGCTGTTTCTTATTGATTTTCAGTTTTCCCAAGGTATATTCCCTAGACTGGAAGTGGCCTTGGCTCTGTAGCTCTGTTGTTTACTTGTTTTAGGGAACACAATGCACTCCTCCAGTGAGGCAGTTGGCAATTTACATCCCGCCCATCAGCATAACAAGGCTCCCAGTTCTCCAGGGCCTGTCTTGCCTTTCTGGTTTTTACACATTTTGTGGATGTCCCTTTTGACCGGTGGGAAGTGATACTTCTTTGTAGTGCAGATTTGCATTGCGCGCTTGCTTGCTTGGCCAAAAAGGGCGTATGCGTTTTCTCCTGAATATATTCAGGAGAAAACGCATACGCCCTTTTTGGCCAAGTGCACCATTGTCCAAGTTGTGCCCCTCTTCCTGTGCTTTACAGGCGATTCCAAGGTACCTCTTGAAATCTGTTTCCTGGTATTTTGCCTCGCTTACAAGTCCGCCTCGTTGACTTCCCTCAACAGATTTTTGGACGATAGTTGTCCTTTATCACTCTGCCAGTTTGTGAATTGCTGTGCCCCTGAGCTCCATTTCTCAACTCGTTTTTTGTGAGCTGAACGCAAGTCCAAAATTTTGGATCATGTCCTATACTGGTTCCCGGTGGGTGGCTGAGACTTTGGTTAATTCTTCTTCCTGCCGGGAAATTAGAGTGACATGTGCCCGTCCAAATGCCTAACAGCTACTCTCTCATGGGTTCTCCCTCGTCCCTTCCATCCTCTGCCAAATTGGGAACCTGTGCAAACCAGGAGGTTAAAGGGCCTGTCTCTCCAAGTTGGGAGATTGATAGTAAGGCAGTTGGAAAGTCAAACTGGAGCACCAGGAGAGGGACTATTCGTTGAGTTTTAGAAACCTTTCGTATTCACAGTGTGTCCATTCTCTAGGTTTCCTGTACATGTTATAGCTGTAGTAATATTCCCTTGAACCTGGAGAGTTGGGACCCATGGAATGGGGGCCATGCATTATTGCTTGAAAGGGTCTGCATTTGCTCACCCAATCTCACCAATCCTCTCAGTCCCAAGTGTCCAGCCTTATGCCACATCCAGCTGTCATTGTAGATAGGGTCTTTCCAGGTTTCCTCAGACACCCTGAAGGAATTGTAAAGAATTTCCCTGTTTTTTGGTTTTGCTTTTGAAATTCCTTTTTATAGTGGGTTTGAGCTGATTCTCGCTGCCATGTTTATGCCACTCTAGACACACTCGATTCCCTTATGGAGACATATCAATACATAGGTTTTAAGATTCTTACTAGTCAGATATATTCCTCTGTGGGAAATATGGGGTTTTGAGTCTCTTTCACTGAGGAAGGTGTCGGTCTTGTCAATTCCAAAGTTGGTTTTTGAAACGGTCCCTGTGCTTATATCAAACTCTGGTTTTATGCATCACCCCACCTCTCCTTCCCCTTTATGCAGGCATAAGAGTGTTTTCTAAATGTGAGACTCTGTTCTCTTTCCTAACTCAGTTCACGTGTAGCCATGTTTACAGGATCTTCATAAGTGATATCTTATGATAAGTTTCTTTTTCTGTGTGACTTATTTCACTTAGAATCATCGTACCTGAATCCACTCACTTTGCTGCTACTGGTCTTATGACATTGATTTCATGGCTGAGGGATATTCCATCGTACATAAGTACCACAATGTTTTGAACCATTTTTATATTTCCTGGGATATTTAAGGTGTACCCAAGTTGAGGTTCTTGTAGTCAGTGCAGCCCTAAATTTGGAGGTGGCTCTTTCTTATTGATTTTCAGTTTTCCCCAGGTATATTCCCTAGACTGGAAGTGGCCTTGGCTCTGTAGCTCTGTTGTTTACTTGTTTTATGGAACACAATGCACTCCTCCAGTGAGGCAGTTGGCAATTTACATCCCGCCCATCAACATAACAAGGCTCCCTGTTCTCCAGGGCCTGTCTTGCCTTTCTGGTTTTTACACATTTTGTGGATGTCCCTTTTGACCGGTGGGAAGTGATACTTCTTTGTAGTGCAGATTTGCATTGCCCGCTTGCTTGCTTGGCCAAAAAGGGCGTATGCGTTTTCTCCTGAATATATTCAGGAGAAAAAGCATACGCCCTTTTTGGCCAAGTGCACCATTGTCCAAGTTGTGCCCCTCTTCCTGTGCTTTACAGGCAATTCCAACGTACCTCTTGAAATCTGTTTCCTGCTATTTTGCCTCACTTTCAAGTCCGCCTCGTAGACTTCCCTCAACAGATTTTTGGACAATAGTTGTCCTTTATCACTCTGCCAGTTTGTGAATTGCTGTGCCCCTGAGCTCCATTTCTCAACTCGTTTTTTGTGAGCTGAACGCAAGTCCAAAATTTTGGATCATGTCCTATACTGGTTCCCAGTGGGTGGCTGAGACTTTGGTTAATTCTCCTTCCTGCCGGGAAATTAGAGTGACATGTGCCCGTCCAAATGCCTAACAGCTACTCTCTCATGGGTTCTCCCTCGTCCCTTCCATCCTCTGCCAAATTGGGAACCTGTGCAAACCAGGGGGTTAAAGGGCCTGTCTCTCCAAGTTGGGAGATTGATAGTAAGGCAGTTGGAAAGTCAAACTGGAGCACCAGGAGAGGGACTATTCGTTGAGTTTTAGAAACCTTTCGTATTCACAGTGTGTCCATTCTCTAGGTTTCCTGTACATGTTATAGCTGTAGTAATATTCCCTTGAACCTGGAGAGTTGGGACCCATGGAATGGGGGCCATGCATTATTGCTTGAAAGGGTCTGCATTTGCTCACCCAATCTCACCAATCCTCTCAGTCCCAAGTGTCCAGCCTTATGCCACATCCAGCTGTCATTGTAGATAGGGTCTTTCCAGGTTTCCTCAGACACCCTGAAGGAATTGTAAAGAATTTCCCTGTTTTTTGGTTTTGCTTTTGAAATTCCTTTTTATAGTGGGTTTGAGCTGATTCTCGCTGCCATGTTTATGCCACTCTAGACACACTTGATTCCCTTATGGAGACATATCAATACATAGGTTTTAAGATTCTTACTAGTCAGATATATTCCTCTGTGGGAAATATGGGGTTTTGAGTCTCTTTCACTGAGGAAGGTGTCGGTCTTGTCAATTCCAAAGTTGGTTTTTGAAACGGTCCCTGTGCTTATATCAAACTCTGGTTTTATGCATCACCCCACCTCTCCTTCCCCTTTATGCAGGCATAAGAGTGTTTTCTAAATGTGAGACTCTGTTCTCTTTCCTAACTCAGTTCACGTGTAGCCATGTTTACAGGATCTTCATAAGTGATATCTTATGATAAGTTCCTTTTTCTGTGTGACTTATTTCACTTAGAATCATCGTACCTGAATCCACTCACTTTGCTGCTACTGGTCTTATGACATTGATTTCATGGCTGAGGGATATTCCATCGTACGTAAGTACCACAATGTTTTGAACCATTTTTATGTTTCCTGGGATATTTAAGGTGTACCCAAGTTGAGTTTCTTGTAGCCAGTGCAGCCCTAAATTTGGAGGTGGCTGTTTCTTATTGATTTTCAGTTTTCCCAAGGTATATTCCCTAGACTGGAAGTGGCCTTGGCTCTGTAGCTCTGTTGTTTACTTGTTTTAGGGAACACAATGCACTCCTCCAGTGAGGCAGTTGGCAATTTACATCCCGCCCATCAGCATAACAAGGCTCCCAGTTCTCCAGGGCCTGTCTTGCCTTTCTGGTTTTTACACATTTTGTGGATGTCCCTTTTGACCGGTGGGAAGTGATACTTCTTTGTAGTGCAGATTTGCATTGCGCGCTTGCTTGCTTGGCCAAAAAGGGCGTATGCGTTTTCTCCTGAATATATTCAGGAGAAAACGCATACGCCCTTTTTGGCCAAGTGCACCATTGTCCAAGTTGTGCCCCTCTTCCTGTGCTTTACAGGCGATTCCAAGGTACCTCTTGAAATCTGTTTCCTGGTATTTTGCCTCGCTTACAAGTCCGCCTCGTTGACTTCCCTCAACAGATTTTTGGACGATAGTTGTCCTTTATCACTCTGCCAGTTTGTGAATTGCTGTGCCCCTGAGCTCCATTTCTCAACTCGTTTTTTGTGAGCTGAACGCAAGTCCAAAATTTTGGATCATGTCCTATACTGGTTCCCGGTGGGTGGCTGAGACTTTGGTTAATTCTTCTTCCTGCCGGGAAATTAGAGTGACATGTGCCCGTCCAAATGCCTAACAGCTACTCTCTCATGGGTTCTCCCTCGTCCCTTCCATCCTCTGCCAAATTGGGAACCTGTGCAAACCAGGAGGTTAAAGGGCCTGTCTCTCCAAGTTGGGAGATTGATAGTAAGGCAGTTGGAAAGTCAAACTGGAGCACCAGGAGAGGGACTATTCGTTGAGTTTTAGAAACCTTTCGTATTCACAGTGTGTCCATTCTCTAGGTTTCCTGTACATGTTATAGCTGTAGTAATATTCCCTTGAACCTGGAGAGTTGGGACCCATGGAATGGGGGCCATGCATTATTGCTTGAAAGGGTCTGCATTTGCTCACCCAATCTCACCAATCCTCTCAGTCCCAAGTGTCCAGCCTTATGCCACATCCAGCTGTCATTGTAGATAGGGTCTTTCCAGGTTTCCTCAGACACCCTGAAGGAATTGTAAAGAATTTCCCTGTTTTTTGGTTTTGCTTTTGAAATTCCTTTTTATAGTGGGTTTGAGCTGATTCTCGCTGCCATGTTTATGCCACTCTAGACACACTCGATTCCCTTATGGAGACATATCAATACATAGGTTTTAAGATTCTTACTAGTCAGATATATTCCTCTGTGGGAAATATGGGGTTTTGAGTCTCTTTCACTGAGGAAGGTGTCGGTCTTGTCAATTCCAAAGTTGGTTTTTGAAACGGTCCCTGTGCTTATATCAAACTCTGGTTTTATGCATCACCCCACCTCTCCTTCCCCTTTATGCAGGCATAAGAGTGTTTTCTAAATGTGAGACTCTGTTCTCTTTCCTAACTCAGTTCACGTGTAGCCATGTTTACAGGATCTTCATAAGTGATATCTTATGATAAGTTTCTTTTTCTGTGTGACTTATTTCACTTAGAATCATCGTACCTGAATCCACTCACTTTGCTGCTACTGGTCTTATGACATTGATTTCATGGCTGAGGGATATTCCATCGTACATAAGTACCACAATGTTTTGAACCATTTTTATATTTCCTGGGATATTTAAGGTGTACCCAAGTTGAGGTTCTTGTAGTCAGTGCAGCCCTAAATTTGGAGGTGGCTCTTTCTTATTGATTTTCAGTTTTCCCCAGGTATATTCCCTAGACTGGAAGTGGCCTTGGCTCTGTAGCTCTGTTGTTTACTTGTTTTATGGAACACAATGCACTCCTCCAGTGAGGCAGTTGGCAATTTACATCCCGCCCATCAACATAACAAGGCTCCCTGTTCTCCAGGGCCTGTCTTGCCTTTCTGGTTTTTACACATTTTGTGGATGTCCCTTTTGACCGGTGGGAAGTGATACTTCTTTGTAGTGCAGATTTGAATTGCCCGCTTGCTTGCTTGGCCAAAAAGGGCGTATGCGTTTTCTCCTGAATATATTCAGGAGAAAAAGCATACGCCCTTTTTGGCCAAGTGCACCATTGTCCAAGTTGTGCCCCTCTTCCTGTGCTTTACAGGCAATTCCAACGTACCTCTTGAAATCTGTTTCCTGCTATTTTGCCTCACTTTCAAGTCCGCCTCGTAGACTTCCCTCAACAGATTTTTGGACAATAGTTGTCCTTTATCACTCTGCCAGTTTGTGAATTGCTGTGCCCCTGAGCTCCATTTCTCAACTCGTTTTTTGTGAGCTGAACGCAAGTCCAAAATTTTGGATCATGTCCTATACTGGTTCCCAGTGGGTGGCTGAGACTTTGGTTAATTCTCCTTCCTGCCGGGAAATTAGAGTGACATGTGCCCGTCCAAATGCCTAACAGCTACTCTCTCATGGGTTCTCCCTCGTCCCTTCCATCCTCTGCCAAATTGGGAACCTGTGCAAACCAGGGGGTTAAAGGGCCTGTCTCTCCAAGTTGGGAGATTGATAGTAAGGCAGTTGGAAAGTCAAACTGGAGCACCAGGAGAGGGACTATTCGTTGAGTTTTAGAAACCTTTCGTATTCACAGTGTGTCCATTCTCTAGGTTTCCTGTACATGTTATAGCTGTAGTAATATTCCCTTGAACCTGGAGAGTTGGGACCCATGGAATGGGGGCCATGCATTATTGCTTGAAAGGGTCTGCATTTGCTCACCCAATCTCACCAATCCTCTCAGTCCCAAGTGTCCAGCCTTATGCCACATCCAGCTGTCATTGTAGATAGGGTCTTTCCAGGTTTCCTCAGACACCCTGAAGGAATTGTAAAGAATTTCCCTGTTTTTTGGTTTTGCTTTTGAAATTCCTTTTTATAGTGGTTTTGAGCTGATTCTCGCTGCCATGTTTATGCCACTCTAGACACACTTGATTCCCTTATGGAGACATATCAATACATAGGTTTTAAGATTCTTAATATTCAGATATATTCCTCTGTGGGAAATATGGGGTTTTGAGTCTCTTTCACTAAGGAAGGTGTCGGTCTTGTCAATTCCAAAGTTGGTTTTTGAAACGGTCCCTGTGCTTATATCAAACACTGGTTTTATGCATCACCCCACCTCTCCTTCCCCTTTATGCAGGCATAAGAGTGTTTTCTAAATGTGAGACTCTGTTCTCTTTCCTAACTCAGTTCACGTGTAGCCATGTTTACAGGATCTTCATAAGTGATATCTTATGATAAGTTTCTTTTTCTGTGTGACTTATTTCACTTAGAATCATCGTACCTGAATCCACTCACTTTGCTGCTACTGGTCTTATGACATTGATTTCATGGCTGAGGGATATTCCATCGTACGTAAGTACCACAATGTTTTGAACCATTTTTATGTTTCCTGGGATATTTAAGGTGTACCCAAGTTGAGGTTCTTGTAGTCAGTGCAGCCCTAAATTTGGAGGTGGCTCTTTCTTATTGATTTTCAGTTTTCCCCAGGTATATTCCCTAGACTGGAAGTGGCCTTGGCTCTGTAGCTCTGTTGTTTACTTGTTTTAGGGAACACAATGCACTCCTCCAGTGAGGCAGTTGGCAATTTACATCCCGCCCATCAGCATAACAAGGCTCCCAGTTCTCCAGGGCCTGTCTTGCCTTTCTGATTTTTACACATTTTGTGGATGTCCCTTTTGACCGGTGGGAAGTGATACTTCTTTGTAGTGCAGATTTGCATTGCCCGCTTGCTTGCTTCGCCAAAAAGGGCGTATGCGTTTTCTCCTGAATATATTCAGGAGAAAACGCATACGCCCTTTTTGGCCAAGTGCACCATTGTCCAAGTTGTGCCCCTCTTCCTGTGCTTTACAGGCGATTCCAAGGTACCTCTTGAAATCTGTTTCCTGGTATTTTGCCTCGCTTACAAGTCCGCCTCGTTGACTTCCCTCAACAGATTTTTGGACGATAGTTGTCCTTTATCACTCTGCCAGTTTGTGAATTGCTGTGCCCCTGAGCTCCATTTCTCAACTCGTTTTTTGTGAGCTGAACGCAAGTCCAAAATTTTGGATCATGTCCTATACTGGTTCCCGGTGGGTGGCTGAGACTTTGGTTAATTCTTCTTCCTGCCGGGAAATTAGAGTGACATGTGCCCGTCCAAATGCCTAACAGCTACTCTCTCATGGGTTCTCCCTCGTCCCTTCCATCCTCTGCCAAATTGGGAACCTGTGCAAACCAGGAGGTTAAAGGGCCTGTCTCTCCAAGTTGGGAGATTGATAGTAAGGCAGTTGGAAAGTCAAACTGGAGCACCAGGAGAGGGACTATTCGTTGAGTTTTAGAAACCTTTCGTATTCACAGTGTGTCCATTCTCTAGGTTTCCTGTACATGTTATAGCTGTAGTAATATTCCCTTGAACCTGGAGAGTTGGGACCCATGGAATGGGGGCCATGCATTATTGCTTGAAAGGGTCTGCATTTGCTCACCCAATCTCACCAATCCTCTCAGTCCCAAGTGTCCAGCCTTATGCCACATCCAGCTGTCATTGTAGATAGGGTCTTTCCAGGTTTCCTCAGACACCCTGAAGGAATTGTAAAGAATTTCCCTGTTTTTTGGTTTTGCTTTTGAAATTCCTTTTTATAGTGGGTTTGAGCTGATTCTCGCTGCCATGTTTATGCCACTCTAGACACACTCGATTCCCTTATGGAGACATATCAATACATAGGTTTTAAGATTCTTACTAGTCAGATATATTCCTCTGTGGGAAATATGGGGTTTTGAGTCTCTTTCACTGAGGAAGGTGTCGGTCTTGTCAATTCCAAAGTTGGTTTTTGAAACGGTCCCTGTGCTTATATCAAACTCTGGTTTTATGCATCACCCCACCTCTCCTTCCCCTTTATGCAGGCATAAGAGTGTTTTCTAAATGTGAGACTCTGTTCTCTTTCCTAACTCAGTTCACGTGTAGCCATGTTTACAGGATCTTCATAAGTGATATCTTATGATAAGTTTCTTTTTCTGTGTGACTTATTTCACTTAGAATCATCGTACCTGAATCCACTCACTTTGCTGCTACTGGTCTTATGACATTGATTTCATGGCTGAGGGATATTCCATCGTACGTAAGTACCACAATGTTTTGAACCATTTTTATATTTCCTGGGATATTTAAGGTGTACCCAAGTTGAGGTTCTTGTAGCCAGTGCAGCCCTAAATTTGGAGGTGGCTCTTTCTTATTGATTTTCAGTTTTCCCCAGGTATATTCCCTAGACTGGAAGTGGCCTTGGCTCTGTAGCTCTGTTGTTTACTTGTTTTAGGGAACACAATGCACTCCTCCAGTGAGGCAGTTGGCAATTTACATCCCGCCCATCAGCATAACAAGGCTCCCTGTTCTCCAGGGCCTGTCTTGCCTTTCTGGTTTTTACACATTTTGTGGATGTCCCTTTTGACCGGTGGGAAGTGATACTTCTTTGTAGTGCAGATTTGCATTGCCCGCTTGCTTGCTTGGCCAAAAAGGGCGTATGCGTTTTCTCCTGAATATATTCAGGAGAAAACGCATACGCCCTTTTTGGCCAAGTGCACCATTGTCCAAGTTGTGCCCCTCTTCCTGTGCTTTACAGGCGATTCCAACGTACCTCTTGAAATCTGTTTCCTGCTATTTTGCCTCACTTTCAAGTCCGCCTCGTTGACTTCCCTCAACAGATTTTTGGACGATAGTTGTCCTTTATCACTCTGCCAGTTTGTGAATTGCTGTGCCCCTGAGCTCCATTTCTCAACTCGTTTTCTGTGAGCTGAACGCAAGTCCAAAATTTTGGATCATGTCCTATACTGGTTCCCGGTGGGTGGCTGAGACTTTGGTTAATTCTTCTTCCTGCCGGGAAATTAGAGTGACATGTGCCCGTCCAAATGCCTAACAGCTACTCTCTCATGGGTTCTCCCTCGTCCCTTCCATCCTCTGCCAAATTGGGAACCTGTGCAAACCAGGAGGTTAAAGGGCCTGTCTCTCCAAGTTGGGAGATTGATAGTAAGGCAGTTGGAAAGTCAAACTGGAGCACCAGGAGAGGGACTATTCGTTGAGTTTTAGAAACCTTTCGTATTCACAGTGTGTCCAATCTCTAGGTTTCCTGTACATGTTATAGCTGTAGTAATATTCCCTTGAACCTGGAGAGTTGGGACCCATGGAATGGGGGCCATGCATTATTGCTTGAAAGGGTCTGCATTTGCTCACCCAATCTCACCAATCCTCTCAGTCCCAAGTGTCCAGCCTTATGCCACATCCAGCTGTCATTGTAGATAGGGTCTTTCCAGGTTTCCTCAGACACCCTGAAGGAATTGTAAAGAATTTCCCTGTTTTTTGGTTTTGCTTTTGAAATTCCTTTTTATAGTGGGTTTGAGCTGATTCTCGCTGCCATGTTTATGCCACTCTAGACACACTTGATTCCCTTATGGAGACATATCAATACATAGGTTTTAAGATTCTTACTAGTCAGATATATTCCTCTGTGGGAAATATGGGGTTTTGAGTCTCTTTCACTGAGGAAGGTGTCGGTCTTGTCAATTCCAAAGTTGGTTTTTGAAACGGTCCCTGTGCTTATATCAAACTCTGGTTTTATGCATCACCCCACCTCTCCTTCCCCTTTATGCAGGCATAAGAGTGTTTTCTAAATGTGAGACACTGTTCTCTTTCCTAACTCAGTTCACGTGTAGCCATGTTTACAGGATCTTCATAAGTGATATCTTATGATAAGTTTCTTTTTCTGTGTGACTTATTTCACTTAGAATCATCGTACCTGAATCCACTCACTTTGCTGCTACTGGTCTTATGACATTGATTTCATGGCTGAGGGATATTCCATCGTACGTAAGTACCACAATGTTTTGAACCATTTTTATATTTCCTGGGATATTTAAGGTGTACCCAAGTTGAGGTTCTTGTAGTCAGTGCAGCCCTAAATTTGGAGGTGGTTCTTTCTTATTGATTTTCAGTTTTCCCAAGGTATATTCCCTAGACTGGAAGTGGCCTTGGCTCTGTAGCTCTGTTGTTTACTTGTTTTAGGGAACACAATGCACTCCTCCAGTGAGGCAGTTGGCAATTTACATCCCGCCCATCAGCATAACAAGGCTCCCTGTTCTCCAGGGCCTGTCTTGCCTTTCTGGTTTTTACACATTTTGTGGATGTCCCTTTTGACCGGTGGGAAGTGATACTTCTTTGTAGTGCAGATTTGCATTGCCCGCTTGCTTGCTTGGCAAAAAGGGCGTATGCGTTTTCTCCTGAATATATTCAGGAGAAAACGCATACGCCCTTTTTGGCCAAGTGCACCATTGTCCAAGTTGTGCCCCTCTTCCTGTGCTTTACAGGCGATTCCAACGTACCTCTTGAAATCTGTTTCCTGCTATTTTGCCTCACTTTCAAGTCCGCCTCGTTGACTTCCCTCAACAGATTTTTGGACGATAGTTGTCCTTTATCACTCTGCCAGTTTGTGAATTGCTGTGCCCCTGAGCTCCATTTCTCAACTCGTTTTTTGTGAGCTGAACGCAAGTCCAAAATTTTGGATCATGTCCTATACTGGTTCCCGGTGGGTGGCTGAGACTTTGGTTAATTCTTCTTCCTGCCGGGAAATTAGAGTGACATGTGCCCGTCCAAATGCCTAACAGCTACTCTCTCATGGGTTCTCCCTCGTCCCTTCCATCCTCTGCCAAATTGGGAACCTGTGCAAACCAGGAGGTTAAAGGGCCTGTCTCTCCAAGTTGGGAGATTGATAGTAAGGCAGTTGGAAAGTCAAACTGGAGCACCAGGAGAGGGACTATTCGTTGAGTTTTAGAAACCTTTCGTATTCACAGTGTGTCCATTCTCTAGGTTTCCTGTACATGTTATAGCTGTAGTAATATTCCCTTGAACCTGGAGAGTTGGGACCCATGGAATGGGGGCCATGCATTATTGCTTGAAAGGGTCTGCATTTGCTCACCCAATCTCACCAATCCTCTCAGTCCCAAGTGTCCAGCCTTATGCCACATCCAGCTGTCATTGTAGATAGGGTCTTTCCAGGTTTCCTCAGACACCCTGAAGGAATTGTAAAGAATTTCCCTGTTTTTTGGTTTTGCTTTTGAAATTCCTTTTTATAGTGGGTTTGAGCTGATTCTCGCTGCCATGTTTATGCCACTCTAGACACACTTGATTCCCTTATGGAGACATATCAATACATAGGTTTTAAGATTCTTACTAGTCAGATATATTCCTCTGTGGGAAATATGGGGTTTTGAGTCTCTTTCACGGAGGAAGGTGTCGGTTTTGTCAATTCCAAAGTTGGTTTTTGAAACGGTCCCTGTGCTTATATCAAACTCTGGTTTTATGCATCACCCCACCTCTCCTTCCCCTTTATGCAGGCATAAGAGTGTTTTCTAAATGTGAGACACTGTTCTCTTTCCTAACTCAGTTCACGTGTAGCCATGTTTACAGGATCTTCATAAGTGATATCTTATGATAAGTTTCTTTTTCTGTGTGACTTATTTCACTTAGAATCATCGTACCTGAATCCACTCACTTTGCTGCTACTGGTCTTATGACATTGATTTCATGGCTGAGGGATATTCCATCGTACGTAAGTACCACAATGTTTTGAACCATTTTTATATTTCCTGGGATATTTAAGGTGTACCCAAGTTGAGGTTCTTGTAGTCAGTGCAGCCCTAAATTTGGAGGTGGTTCTTTCTTATTGATTTTCAGTTTTCCCAAGGTATATTCCCTAGACTGGAAGTGGCCTTGGCTCTGTAGCTCTGTTGTTTACTTGTTTTAGGGAACACAATGCACTCCTCCAGTGAGGCAGTTGGCAATTTACATCCCGCCCATCAGCATAACAAGGCTCCCAGTTCTCCAGGGCCTGTCTTGCCTTTCTGGTTTTTACACATTTTGTGGATGTCCCTTTTGACCGGTGGGAAGTGATACTTCTTTGTAGTGCAGATTTGCATTGCCCGCTTGCTTGCTTGGCAAAAAGGGCGTATGCGTTTTCTCCTGAATATATTCAGGAGAAAACGCATACGCCCTTTTTGGCCAAGTGCACCATTGTCCAAGTTGTGCCCCTCTTCCTGTGCTTTACAGGCGATTCCAACGTACCTCTTGAAATCTGTTTCCTGCTATTTTGCCTCACTTTCAAGTCCGCCTCGTTGACTTCCCTCAACAGATTTTTGGACGATAGTTGTCCTTTATCACTCTGCCAGTTTGTGAATTGCTGTGCCCCTGAGCTCCATTTCTCAACTCGTTTTTTGTGAGCTGAACGCAAGTCCAAAATTTTGGATCATGTCCTATACTGGTTCCCGGTGGGTGGCTGAGACTTTGGTTAATTCTTCTTCCTGCCGGGAAATTAGAGTGACATGTGCCCGTCCAAATGCCTAACAGCTACTCTCTCATGGGTTCTCCCTCGTCCCTTCCATCCTCTGCCAAATTGGGAACCTGTGCAAACCAGGAGGTTAAAGGGCCTGTCTCTCCAAGTTGGGAGATTGATAGTAAGGCAGTTGGAAAGTCAAACTGGAGCACCAGGAGAGGGACTATTCGTTGAGTTTTAGAAACCTTTCGTATTCACAGTGTGTCCATTCTCTAGGTTTCCTGTACATGTTATAGCTGTAGTAATATTCCCTTGAACCTGGAGAGTTGGGACCCATGGAATGGGGGCCATGCATTATTGCTTGAAAGGGTCTGCATTTGCTCACCCAATCTCACCAATCCTCTCAGTCCCAAGTGTCCAGCCTTATGCCACATCCAGCTGTCATTGTAGATAGGGTCTTTCCAGGTTTCCTCAGACACCCTGAAGGAATTGTAAAGAATTTCCCTGTTTTTTGGTTTTGCTTTTGAAATTCCTTTTTATAGTGGGTTTGAGCTGATTCTCGCTGCCATGTTTATGCCACTCTAGACACACTTGATTCCCTTATGGAGACATATCAATACATAGGTTTTAAGATTCTTACTAGTCAGATATATTCCTCTGTGGGAAATATGGGGTTTTGAGTCTCTTTCACGGAGGAAGGTGTCGGTTTTGTCAATTCCAAAGTTGGTTTTTGAAACGGTCCCTGTGCTTATATCAAACTCTGGTTTTATGCATCACCCCACCTCTCCTTCCCCTTTATGCAGGCATAAGAGTGTTTTCTAAATGTGAGACTCTGTTCTCTTTCCTAACTCAGTTCACGTGTAGCCATGTTTACAGGATCTTCCTAAGTGATATCTTATGATAAGTTTCTTTTTCTGTGTGACTTATTTCACTTAGAATCATCGTACCTGAATCCACTCACTTTGCTGCTACTGGTCTTATGACATTGATTTCATGGCTGAGGGATATTCCATCGTACGTAAGTACCACAATGTTTTGAACCATTTTTATATTTCCTGGGATATTTAAGGTGTACCCAAGTTGAGGTTCTTGTAGCCAGTGCAGCCCTAAATTTGGAGGTGGCTCTTTCTTATTGATTTTCAGTTTTCCCCAGGTATATTCCCTAGACTGGAAGTGGCCTTGGCTCTGTAGCTCTGTTGTTTACTTGTTTTAGGGAACACAATGCACTCCTCCAGTGAGGCAGTTGGCAATTTACATCCCACCCATCAGCATAACAAGGCTCCCTGTTCTCCAGGGCCTGTCTTGCCTTTCTGGTTTTTACACATTTTGTGGATGTCCCTTTTGACCGGTGGGAAGTGATACTTCTTTGTAGTGCAGATTTGCATTGCCCGCTTGCTTGCTTGGCCAAAAAGGGCGTATGCGTTTTCTCCTGAATATATTCAGGAGAAAACGCATACGCCCTTTTTGGCCAAGTGCACCATTGTCCAAGTTGTGCCCCTCTTCCTGTGCTTTACAGGCGATTCCAACGTACCTCTTGAAATCTGTTTCCTGCTATTTTGCCTCACTTTCAAGTCTGCCTCGTTGACTTCCCTCAACAGATTTTTGGACGATAGTTGTCCTTTATCACTCTGCCAGTGTGTGAATTGCTGTGCCCCTGAGCTCCATTTCTCAACTCGTTTTTTGGGAGCTGAACGCAAGTCCAAAATTTTGGATCATGTCCTATACTGGTTCCCGGTGGGTGGCTGAGACTTTGGTTAATTCTTCTTCCTGCCGGGAAATTAGAGTGACATGTGCCCGTCCAAATGCCTAACAGCTACTCTCTCATGGGTTCTCCCTCGTCCCTTCCATCCTCTGCCAAATTGGGAACCTGTGCAAACCAGGAGGTTAAAGGGCCTGTCTCTCCAAGTTGGGAGATTGATAGTAAGGCAGTTGGAAAGTCAAACTGGAGCACCAGGAGAGGGACTATTCGTTGAGTTTTAGAAACCTTTCGTATTCACAGTGTGTCCATTCTCTAGGTTTCCTGTACATGTTATAGCTGTAGTAATATTCCCTTGAACCTGGAGAGTTGGGACCCATGGAATGGGGGCCATGCATTATTGCTTGAAAGGGTCTGCATTTGCTCACCCAATCTCACCAATCCTCTCATTCCCAAGTGTCCAGCCTTATGCCACATCCAGCTGTCATTGTAGATAGGGTCTTTCCAGGTTTCCTCAGACACCCTGAAGGAATTGTAAAGAATTTCCCTGTTTTTTGGTTTTGCTTTTGAAATTCCTTTTTATAGTGGGTTTGAGCTGATTCTCGCTGCCATGTTTATGCCACTCTAGACACACTTGATTCCCTTATGGAGACATATCAATACATAGGTTTTAAGATTCTTACTAGTCAGATATATTCCTCTGTGGGAAATATGGGGTTTTGAGTCTCTTTCACGGAGGAAGGTGTCGGTTTTGTCAATTCCAAAGTTGGTTTTTGAAACGGTCCCTGTGCTTATATCAAACTCTGGTTTTATGCATCACCCCACCTCTCCTTCCCCTTTATGCAGGCATAAGAGTGTTTTCTAAATGTGAGACTCTGTTCTCTTTCCTAACTCAGTTCACGTGTAGCCATGTTTACAGGATCTTCATAAGTGATATCTTATGATAAGTTTCTTTTTCTGTGTGACTTATTTCACTTAGAATCATCGTACCTGAATCCACTCACTTTGCTGCTACTGGTCTTATGACATTGATTTCATGGCTGAGGGATATTCCATCGTACGTAAGTACCACAATGTTTTGAACCATTTTTATATTTCCTGGGATATTTAAGGTGTACCCAAGTTGAGGTTCTTGTAGCCAGTGCAGCCCTAAATTTGGAGGTGGCTCTTTCTTATTGATTTTCAGTTTTCCCCAGGTATATTCCCTAGACTGGAAGTGGCCTTGGCTCTGTAGCTCTGTTGTTTACTTGTTTTAGGGAACACAATGCACTCCTCCAGTGAGGCAGTTGGCAATTTACATCCCACCCATCAGCATAACAAGGCTCCCTGTTCTCCAGGGCCTGTCTTGCCTTTCTGGTTTTTACACATTTTGTGGATGTCCCTTTTGACCGGTGGGAAGTGATACTTCTTTGTAGTGCAGATTTGCATTGCCCGCTTGCTTGCTTGGCCAAAAAGGGCGTATGCGTTTTCTCCTGAATATATTCAGGAGAAAACGCATACGCCCTTTTTGGCCAAGTGCACCATTGTCCAAGTTGTGCCCCTCTTCCTGTGCTTTACAGGCGATTCCAACGTACCTCTTGAAATCTGTTTCCTGCTATTTTGCCTCACTTTCAAGTCCGCCTCGTTGACTTCCCTCAACAGATTTTTGGACGATAGTTGTCCTTTATCACTCTGCCAGTTTGTGAATTGCTGTGCCCCTGAGCTCCATTTCTCAACTCGTTTTTTGTGAGCTGAACGCAAGTCCAAAATTTTGGATCATGTCCTATACTGGTTCCCGGTGGGTGGCTGAGACTTTGGTTAATTCTTCTTCCTGCCGGGAAATTAGAGTGACATGTGCCCGTCCAAATGCCTAACAGCTACTCTCTCATGGGTTCTCCCTCGTCCCTTCCATCCTCTGCCAAATTGGGAACCTGTGCAAACCAGGAGGTTAAAGGGCCTGTCTCTCCAAGTTGGGAGATTGATAGTAAGGCAGTTGGAAAGTCAAACTGGAGCACCAGGAGAGGGACTATTCGTTGAGTTTTAGAAACCTTTCGTATTCACAGTGTGTCCATTCTCTAGGTTTCCTGTACATGTTATAGCTGTAGTAATATTCCCTTGAACCTGGAGAGTTGGGACCCATGGAATGGGGGCCATGCATTATTGCTTGAAAGGGTCTGCATTTGCTCACCCAATCTCACCAATCCTCTCAGTCCCAAGTGTCCAGCCTTATGCCACATCCAGCTGTCATTGTAGATAGGGTCTTTCCAGGTTTCCTCAGACACCCTGAAGGAATTGTAAAGAATTTCCCTGTTTTTTGGTTTTGCTTTTGAAATTCCTTTTTATAGTGGGTTTGAGCTGATTCTCGCTGCCATGTTTATGCCACTCTAGACACACTTGATTCCCTTATGGAGACATATCAATACATAGGTTTTAAGATTCTTACTAGTCAGATATATTCCTCTGTGGGAAATATGGGGTTTTGAGTCTCTTTCACTAAGGAAGGTGTCGGTCTTGTCAATTCCAAAGTTGGTTTTTGAAACGGTCCCTGTGCTTATATCAAACTCTGGTTTTATGCATCACCCCACCTCTCCTTCCCCTTTATGCAGGCATAAGAGTGTTTTCTAAATGTGAGACTCTGTTCTCTTTCCTAACTCAGTTCACGTGTAGCCATGTTTACAGGATCTTCATAAGTGATATCTTATGATAAGTTTCTTTTTCTGTGTGACTTATTTCACTTAGAATCATCGTACCTGAATCCACTCACTTTGCTGCTACTGGTCTTATGACATTGATTTCATGGCTGAGGGATATTCCATCGTACGTAAGTACCACAATGTTTTGAACCATTTTTATATTTCCTGGGATATTTAAGGTGTACCCAAGTTGAGGTTCTTGTAGCCAGTGAAGCCCTAAATTTGGAGGTGGCTCTTTCTTATTGATTTTCAGTTTTCCCCAGGTATATTCCCTAGACTGGAAGTGGCCTTGGCTCTGTAGCTCTGTTGTTTACTTGTTTTAGGGAACACAATGCACTCCTCCAGTGAGGCAGTTGGCAATTTACATCCCGCCCATCAGCATAACAAGGCTCCCAGTTCTCCAGGGCCTGTCTTGCCTTTCTGGTTTTTACACATTTTGTGGATGTCCCTTTTGACCGGTGGGAAGTGATACTTCTTTGTAGTGCAGATTTGCATTGCCCGCTTGCTTGCTTGGCCAAAAAGGGCGTATGCGTTTTCTCCTGAATATATTCAGGAGAAAACGCATACGCCCTTTTTGGCCAAGTGCACCATTGTCCAAGTTGTGCCCCTCTTCCTGTGCTTTACAGGCGATTCCAACGTACCTCTTGAAATCTGTTTCCTGCTATTTTGCCTCACTTTCAAGTCCGCCTCGTTGACTTCCCTCAACAGACTTTTGGACGATAGTTGTCCTTTATCACTCTGCCAGTTTGTGAATTGCTGTGCCCCTGAGCTCCATTTCTCAACTCGTTTTTTGTGAGCTGAACGCAAGTCCAAAATTTTGGATCATGTCCTATACTGGTTCCCGGTGGGTGGCTGAGACTTTGGTTAATTCTCCTTCCTGCCGGGAAATTAGAGTGACATGTGCCCGTCCAAATGCCTAACAGCTACTCTCTCATGGGTTCTCCCTCGTCCCTTCCATCCTCTGCCAAATTGGGAACCTGTGCAAACCAGGAGGTTAAAGGGCCTGTCTCTCCAAGTTGGGAGATTGATAGTAAGGCAGTTGGAAAGTCAAACTGGAGCACCAGGAGAGGGACTATTCGTTGAGTTTTAGAAACCTTTCGTATTCACAGTGTGTCCATTCTCTAGGTTTCCTGTACATGTTATAGCTGTAGTAATATTCCCTTGAACCTGGAGAGTTGGGACCCATGGAATGGGGGCCATGCATTATTGCTTGAAAGGGTCTGCATTTGCTCACCCAATCTCACCAATCCTCTCAGTCCCAAGTGTCCAGCCTTATGCCACATCCAGCTGTCATTGTAGATAGGGTCTTTCCAGGTTTCCTCAGACACCCTGAAGGAATTGTAAAGAATTTCCCTGTTTTTTGGTTTTGCTTTTGAAATTCCTTTTTATAGTGGGTTTGAGCTGATTCTCGCTGCCATGTTTATGCCACTCTAGACACACTTGATTCCCTTATGGAGACATATCAATACATAGGTTTTAAGATTCTTACTAGTCAGATATATTCCTCTGCGGGAAATATGGGGTTTTGAGTCTCTTTCACGGAGGAAGGTGTCGGTTTTGTCAATTCCAAAGTTGGTTTTTGAAACGGTCCCTGTGCTTATATCAAACTCTGGTTTTATGCATCACCCCACCTCTCCTTCCCCTTTATGCAGGCATAAGAGTGTTTTCTAAATGTGAGACTCTGTTCTCTTTCCTAACTCAGTTCACGTGTAGCCATGTTTACAGGATCTTCATAAGTGATATCTTATGATAAGTTTCTTTTTCTGTGTGACTTATTTCACTTAGAATCATCGTACCTGAATCCACTCACTTTGCTGCTACTGGTCTTATGACATTGATTTCATGGCTGAGGGATATTCCATCGCACGTAAGTACCACAATGTTTTGAACCATTTTTATATTTCCTGGGATATTTAAGGTGTACCCAAGTTGAGGTTCTTGTAGCCAGTGCAGCCCTAAATTTGGAGGTGGCTCTTTCTTATTGATTTTCAGTTTTCCCCAGGTATATTCCCT
The DNA here is from genome assembly GCF_025265405.1 of Mesoplodon densirostris. Lineage (NCBI taxonomy): Eukaryota > Metazoa > Chordata > Mammalia > Artiodactyla > Ziphiidae > Mesoplodon > Mesoplodon densirostris. Next base: position 664,228 of record NW_026778225.1, on the reverse strand, counting down.
AGACTGGAAGTGGCCTTGGCTCTGTAGCTCTGTTGTTTACTTGTTTTAGGGAACACAATGCACTCCTCCAGTGAGGCAGTTGGCAATTTATATCCCGCCCATCAGCATAACAAGGCTCCCAGTTCTCCAGGGCCTGTCTTGCCTTTCTGGTTTTTACACATTTTGTGGATGTCCCTTTTGACCGGTGGGAAGTGATACTTCTTTGTAGTGCAGATTTGCATTGCCCGCTTGCTTGCTTGGCCAAAAAGGGCGTATGCGTTTTCTCCTGAATATATTCAGGAGAAAACGCATACGCCCTTTTTGGCCAAGTGCACCATTGTCCAAGTTGTGCCCCTCTTCCTGTGCTTTACAGGCGATTCCAAGGTACCTCTTGAAATCTGTTTCCTGCTATTTTGCCTCACTTTCAAGTCCGCCTCGTTGACTTCCCTCAACAGATTTTTGGACGATAGTTGTCCTTTATCACTCTGCCAGTTTGTGAATTGCTGTGCCCCTGAGCTCCATTTCTCAACTCGTTTTTTGTGAGCTGAACGCAAGTCCAAAATTTTGGATCATGTCCTATACTGGTTCCCGGTGGGTGGCTGAGACTTTGGTTAATTCTTCTTCCTGCCGGGAAATTAGAGTGACATATGCCCGTCCAAATGCCTAACAGCTACTCTCTCATGGGTTCTCCCTCGTCCCTTCCATCCTCTGCCAAATTGGGAACCTGTGCAAACCAGGAGGTTAAAAGGCCTGTCTGTCCAAGTTGGGAGATTGATAGTAAGGCAGTTGGAAAGTCAAACTGGAGCACCAGGAGAGGGACTATTCGTTGAGTTTTAGAAACCTTTCGTATTCACAGTGTGTCCATTCTCTAGGTTTCCTGTACATGTTATAGCTGTAGTAATATTCCCTTGAACCTGGAGAGTTGGGACCCATGGAATGGGGGCCATGCATTATTGCTTGAAAGGGTCTGCATTTGCTCACCCAATCTCACCAATCCTCTCAGTCCCAAGTGTCCAGCCTTATGCCACATCCAGCTGTCATTGTAGATAGGGTCTTTCCAGGTTTCCTCAGACACCCTGAAGGAATTGTAAAGAATTTCCCTGTTTTTTGGTTTTGCTTTTGAAATTCCTTTTTATAGTGGGTTTGAGCTGATTCTCGCTGCCATGTTTATGCCACTCTAGACACACTTGATTCCCTTATGGAGACATATCAATACATAGGTTTTAAGATTCTTACTAGTCAGATATATTCCTCTGTGGGAAATATGGGGTTTTGAGTCTCTTTCACTGAGGAAGGTGTCGGTTTTGTCAATTCCAAAGTTGGTGTTTGAAACGGTCCCTGTGCTTATATCAAACTCTGGTTTTATGCATCACCCCACCTCTCCTTCCCCTTTATGCAGGCATAAGAGTGTTTTCTAAATGTGAGACTCTGTTCTCTTTCCTAACTCAGTTCACGTGTAGCCATGTTTACAGGATCTTCATAAGTGATATCTTATGATAAGTTTCTTTTTCTGTGTGACTTATTTCACTTAGAATCATCGTACCTGAATCCACTCACTTTGCTGCTACTGGTCTTATGACATTGATTTCATGGCTGAGGGATATTCCATCGTACGTAAGTACCACAATGTTTTGAACCATTTTTATATTTCCTGGGATATTTAAGGTGTACACAAGTTGAAGTTCTTGTAGTCAGTGCAGCCCTAAATTTGGAGGTGGCTCTTTCTTATTGATTTTCAGTTTTCCCAAGGTATATTCCCTAGACTGGAAGTGGCCTTGGCTCTGTAGCTCTGTTGTTTACTTGTTTTAGGGAACACAATGCACTCCTCCAGTGAGGCAGTTGGCAATTTACATCCCGCCCATCAGCATAACAAGGCTCCCAGTTCTCCAGGGCCTGTCTTGCCTTTCTGGTTTTTACACATTTTGTGGATGTCCCTTTTGACCGGTGGGAAGTGATACTTCTTTGTAGTGCAGATTTGCATTGCCCGCTTGCTTGCTTGGCCAAAAAGGGCGTATGCGTTTTCTCCTGAATATATTCAGGAGAAAACGCATACGCCCTTTTTGGCCAAGTGCACCATTGTCGAACTTGTGCCCCTCTTCCTGTGCTTTACAGGCGATTCCAAGGTACCTCTTGAAATCTGTTTCCTGCTATTTTGCCTCGCTTTCAAGTCCGCCTCGTTGACTTCCCTCAACAGATTTTTGGGTGATTGTTGTCCTTTATCACTCTGCCAGTTTGTGAATTGCTGTGCCCCTGAGCTCCATTTCTCAACTCGTTTTTTGTGAGCTGAACGCAAGTCCAAAATTTTGGATCATGTCCTATACTGGTTCCCGGTGGGTGGCTGAGACTTTGGTTAATTCTTCTTCCTGCCGGGAAATTAGAGTGACATGTGCCCGTCCAAATGCCTAACAGCTACTCTCTCATGGGTTCTCCCTCGTCCCTTCCATCCTCTGCCAAATTGGGAACCTGTGCAAACCAGGAGGTTAAAGGGCCAGTCTCTCCAAGTTGGGAAATTGATAGTAAGGCAGTTGGAAAGTCAAACTGGAGCACCAGGAGAGGGACTATTCGTTGAGTTTTAGAAACCTTTCGTATTCACAGTGTGTCCATTCTCTAGGTTTCCTGTACATGTTATAGCTGTAGTAATATTCCCTTGAACCTGGAGAGTTGGGACCCATGGAATGGGGGCCATGCATTATTGCTTGAAAGGGTCTGCATTTGCTCACCCAATCTCACCAATCCTCTCAGTCCCAAGTGTCCAGCCTTATGCCACATCCAGCTGTCATGGTAGATAGGGTCTTTCCAGGTTTCCTCAGACACCCTGAAGGAATTGTAAAGAATTTCCCTGTTTTTTGGTTTTGCTTTTGAAATTCCTTTTTATAGTGGGTTTGAGCTGATTCTCGCTGCCATGTTTATGCCACTCTAGACACACTTGATTCCCTTATGGAGTCATATCAATACATAGGTTTTAAGATTCTTACTAGTCAGATATATTCCTCTGCGGGAAATATGGGGTTTTGAGTCTCTTTCACTGAAGAAGGTGTAGGTCTTGTCTATTCCAAAGTTGGTTTTTGGAACGGTCCCTGTGCTTATATCAAACTCTGGTTTTATGCATCACCCCACCTCTCCATCCCCTTTATGCAGGCATAAGAGTGTTTTCTAAATGTGAGACTCTGTTCTCTTTCCTAACTCAGTTCACGTGTAGCCATGTTTACAGGATCTTCATAAGTGATATCTTATGATAAGTTCCTTTTTCTGTGTGACTTATTTCACTTAGAATCATCGTACCTGAATCCACTCACATTGCTGCTACTGGTCTTATGACATTGATTTCATGGCTGAGGGATATTCCATCGTACGTAAGTACCACAATGTTTTGAACCATTTTTATGTTTCCTGGGATATTTAAGGTGTACCCAAGTTGAGGTTCTTGTAGCCAGTGCAGCCCTAAATTTGGAGGTGGCTGTTTCTTATTGATTTTCAGTTTTCCCAAGGTATATTCCCTAGACTGGAAGTGGCCTTGGCTCTGTAGCTCTGTTGTTTACTTGTTTTAGGGAACACAATGCACTCCTCCAGTGAGGCAGTTGGCAATTGACATCCCGCCCATCAGCATAACAAGGCTCCCTGTTCTCCAGGGCCTGTCATGCCTTTCTGGTTTTTACACATTTTCTGGATGTCCCTTTTGACAGGTGGGAAATGATACTTCTTTGTAGTGCAGATTTGCATTACCCGCTTGCTTGCTTGGCCAAAAAGGGCATATGCGTTTTCTCCTGAATATATTCAGGAGAAAACGCATACGCCCTTTTTGGCCAAGTGCATCATTGTCCAAGTTGTGCCCCTCTTCCTGTGCTTTACAGGCGATTCCAAGGTACCTCTTGAAATCTGTTTCCTGCTATTTTGCCTCGCTTTCAAGTCCGCCTCGTTGACTTCCCTCAACAGATTTTTGGACGATAGTTGTCCTTTATCACTCTGCCAGTTTGTGAATTGCTGTGCCCCTGAGCTCCATTTCTCAACTCGTTTTTTGTGAGCTGAATGCAAGTCCAAAATTTTGGATCATGTCCTATACTGGTTCCCGGTGGGTGGCTGAGACTTTGGTTAATTCTTCTTCCTGCCGGGAAATTAGAGTGACATGTGCCCGTCCAAATGCCTAACAGCTACTCTCTCATGGGTTCTCCCTCTTCCCTTCCATCCTCTGCCAAATTGGGAACCTGTGCAAACCAGGAGGTTAAAGGGCCTGTCTCTCCAAGTTGGGAGATTGATAGTAAGGCAGTTGGAAAGTCAAACTGGAGCACCAGGAGAGGGACTATTCGTTGTGTTTTAGAAACCTTTCGTATTCACAGTGTGTCCATTCTCTACGTTTCCTGTACATGTTATAGCTGTAGTAATATTCCCTTGAACCTGGAGAGTTGGGATCCATGGAATGGGGGCCATGCATTATTGCTTGAAAGGGTCTGCATTTGCTCACCCAATCTCACCAATCCTCTCAGTCCCAAGTGTCCAGCCTTATGCCACATCCAGCTGTCATTGTAGATAGGGTCTTTCCAGGTTTCCTCAGACATCCTGAAGGAATTGTAAAGAATTTCCCTGTTTTTTGGTTTTGCTTTTGAAATTCTTTTTTATAGTGGGTTTGAGCTGATTCTCGCTGCCATGTTTATGCCACTCTAGACACACTTGATTCCCTTATGGAGACATATCAATACATAGGTTTTAAGATTCTTACTAGTCAGATATATTCCTCTGTGGGAAATATGGGGTTTTGAGTCTCTTTCACTAAGGAAGGTGTCGGTCTTGTCAATTCCAAAGTTGGTTTTTGAAACGGTCCCTGTGCTTATATCAAACTCTGGTTTTATGCATCACCCCACCTCTCCTTCCCCTTTATGCAGGCATAAGAGTGTTTTCTAAATGTGAGACTCTGTTCTCTTTCCTAACTCAGTTCACGTGTAGCCATGTTTACAGGATCTTCCTAAGTGATATCTTATGATAAGTTTCTTTTTCTGTGTGACTTATTTCACTTAGAATCATCGTACCTGAATCCACTCACTTTGCTGCTACTGGTCTTATGACATTGATTTCATGGCTGAGGGATATTCCATCGTACGTAAGTACCACAATGTTTTGAACCATTTTTATATTTCCTGGGATATTTAAGGTGTACCAAGTTGAGGTTCTTGTAGTCAGTGCAGCCCTAAATTTGGAGGTGGCTCTTTCTTATTGATTTTCAGTTTTCCCAAGGTATATTCCCTAGACTGGAAGTGGCCTTGGCTCTGTAGCTCTGTTGTTTACTTGTTTTAGGGAACACAGTGCACTCCTCCAGTGAGGCAGTTGGCAATTTACATCCCGCCCATCAGCATAACAAGGCTCCCAGTTCTCCAGGGCCTGTCTTGCCTTTCTGGTTTTTACACATTTTGTGGATGTCCCTTTTGACCGGTGGGAAATGATACTTCTTTGTAGTGCAGATTTGCATTGCCCGCTTACTTCCTTGGCCAAAAAGGGCGTATGCGTTTTCTCCTGAATATATTCAGGAGAAAACGCATACGCCCTTTTTTGGCCAAGTGCACCATTGTCCAAGTTGTGCCCCTCTTCCTGTGCTTTACAGGCGATTCCAAGGTTCCTCTTGAAATCTGTTTCCTGCTATTTAGCCTCGCTTTCAAGTCCGCCTCGTTGACTTCCCTCAACAGATTTTTGGACGATAGTTGTCCTTTATCACTCTGCCAGTTTGTGAATTGCTGTGCCCCTCAGCTCCATTTCTCAACTCGTTTTTTGTGAGCTGAACGCAAGTCCAAAATTTTGGATCCTGTCCTATACTGGTTCCCGGTGGGTGGCTGAGACTTTGGTTAATTCTTCTTCCTGCCGGGAAATTAGAGTGACATGTGCCCGTCCAAATGCCTAACAGCTACTCTCTCATGGGTTCTCCCTCGTCCCTTCCATCCTCTGCCAAATTGGGAACCTGTGCAAACCAGGAGGTTAAAGGGCCTGTCTCTCCAAGTTGTGAGATTGATAGTAAGGCAGTTGGAAAGTCAAACTGGAGCACCAGGAGAGGGACTATTCGTTGAGTTTTAGAAACCTTTCGTATTCACAGTGTGTCCATTCTCTAGGTTTCCTGTACATGTTATAGCTGTAGTAATATTCCCTTGAACATGGAGAGTTGGGACCCATGGAATGGGGGCCATGCATTATTGCTTGAAAGGGTCTGCATTTGCTCACCCAATCTCACCAATCCTCTCAGTCCCAAGTGTCCAGCCTTATGCCACATCCAGCTGTCATTGTAGATAGGGTCTTTCCAGGTTTCCTCAGACACCCTGAAGGAATTGTAAAGAATTTCCCTGTTTTTTGGTTTTGCTTTTGAAATTCCTTTTTATAGTGGGTTTGAGCTGATTCTCGCTGCCATGTTTATGCCATTCTAGACACACTTGATTCCCTTATGGAGACATATCAATACATAGGTTTTAAGATTCTTACTAGTCAGATATATTCCTCTGTGGGAAATATGGGGTTTTGAGTCTCTTTCACGGAGGAAGGTGTCGGTTTTGTCAATTCCAAAGTTGGTTTTTGAAACGGTCCCTGTGCTTATATCAAACTCTGGTTTTATGCATCACCCCACCTCTCCTTCCCCTTTATGCAGGCATAAGAGTGTTTTCTAAATGTGAGACTCTGTTCTCTTTCCTAACTCAGTTCACGTGTAGCCATGTTTACAGGATCTTCATAAGTGATATCTTATGATAAGTTCCTTTTTCTGTGTGACTTATTTCACTTAGAATCATCGTACCTGAATCCACTCACTTTGCTGCTACTGGTCTTATGACATTGATTTCATGGCTGAGGGATATTCCATCGTACGTAAGTACCACAATGTTTTGAACCATTTTTATATTTCCTGGGATATTTAAGGTGTACCCAAGTTGAGGTTCTTGTAGCCAGTGCAGCCCTAAATTTGGAGGTGGCTCTTTCTTATTGATTTTCAGTTTTCCCAAGGTATATTCCCTAGACTTGAAGTGGCCTTGGCTCTGTAGCTCTGTTGTTTACTTGTTTTAGGGAACACAATGCACTCCTCCAGTGAGGCAGTTGGCAATTTACATCCCGCCCATCAGCATAACAAGGCTCCCTGTTCTCCAGTGCCTGTCTTGCCTTTCTGGTTTTTACACATTTTGTGGATGTCCCTATTGACCGGTGGGAAGTGATACTTCTTTGTAGTGCAGATTTGCATTGCCCGCTTGCTTGCTTGGCCAAAAAGGGCATATGCGTTTTCTCCTGAATATATTCAGGAGAAAACGCATACGCCCTTTTTGGCCAAGTGCACCATTGTCCAAGTTGTGCCCCTCTTCCTGTGCTTTACAGGCGATTCCAACGTACCTCTTGAAATCTGTTTCCTGCTATTTTGCCTCGCTTTCAAGTCCGCCTCGTTGACTTCCCTCAACAGATTTTTGGACGATAGTTGTCCTTTATCACTCTGCCAGTTTGTGAATTGCTGTGCCCCTGAGCTCCATTTCTCAACTCGTTTTTTGTGAGCTGAACGCAAGTCCAAAATTTTGGATCATGTCCTATACTGGTTCCCGGTGGGTGGCTGAGACTTTGGTTAATTCTTCTTCCTGCCGGGAAATTAGAGTGACATGTGCCCGTCCAAATGCCTAACAGCTACTCTCTCATGGGTTCTCCCTCGTCCCTTCCATCCTCTGCCAAATTGGGAACCTGTGCAAACCAGGAGGTTAAAGGGCCTGTCTCTCCAAGTTGGGAGATTGATAGTAAGGCAGTTGGAAAGTCAAACTGGAGCACCAGGAGAGGGACTATTCGTTGAGTTTTAGAAACCTTTCGTATTCACAGTGTGTCCATTCTCTAGGTTTCCTGTACATGTTATAGCTGTAGTAATATTCCCTTGAACCTGGAGAGTTGGGACCCATGGAATGGGGGCCATGCATTATTGCTTGAAAGGGTCTGCATTTGCTCACCCAATCTCACCAATCCTCTCAGTCCCAAGTGTCCAGCCTTATGCCACATCCAGCTGTCATTGTAGATAGGGTCTTTCCAGGTTTCCTCAGACACCCTGAAGGAATTGTAAAGAATTTCCCTGTTTTTTGGTTTTGCTTTTGAAATTCCTTTTTATAGTGGGTTTGAGCTGATTCTCGCTGCCATGTTTATGCCACTCTAGACACACTTGATTCCCTTATGGAGACATATCAATACATAGGTTTTAAGATTCTTACTAGTCAGATATATTCCTCTGCGGGAAATATGGGGTTTTTATTCTCTTTCACTAAGGAAGGTGTCGGTCTTGTCAATTCCAAAGTTGGTTTTTGAAACGGTCCCTGTGCTTATATCAAACTCTGGTTTTATGCATCACCCCACCTCTCCTTCCCCTTTATGCAGGCATAAGAGTGTTTTCTAAATGTGAGACTCTGTTCTCTTTCCTAACTTAGTTCACGTGTAGCCATGTTTACAGGATCTTCATAAGTGATATCTTATGATAAGTTTCTTTTTCTGTGTGACTTATTTCACTTAGAATCATCGTACCTGAATCCACTCACTTTGCTGCTACTGGTCTTATGACATTGATTTCATCGCTGAGGGATATTCCATCATACGTAAGTACCACAATGTTTTGAACCATTTTTATATTTCCTGGGATATTTAAGGTGTACCCAAGTTGAGGTTCTTGTAGCCAGTGCAGCCCTAAATTTGGAGGTGGCTCTTTCTTATTGATTTTCAGTTTTCCCAAGGTATATTCCCTAGACTGGAAGTGGCCTTGGCTCTGTAGCTCTGTTGTTTACTTGTTTTAGGGAACACAATGCACTCCTCCAGTGAGGCAGTTGGCAATTTACATCCCGCCCATCAGCATAACAAGGCTCCCAGTTCTCCAGGGCCTGTCTTGCCTTTCTGGTTTTTACACATTTTGTGGATGTCCCTTTTGACCGGTGGGAAGTGATACTTCTTTGTAGTGCAGATTTGCATTGCCCGCTTGCTTGCTTGGCCAAAAAGGGCGTATGCGTTTTCTCCTGAATATATTCAGGAGAAAACGCATACGCCCTTTTTGGCCAAGTGCACCATTGTCCAAGTTGTGCCCCTCTTCCTGTGCTTTACAGGCGATTCCAACGTACCTCTTGAAATCTGTTTCCTGCTATTTTGCCTCACTTTCAAGTCCGCCTCGTTGACTTCCCTCAACAGACTTTTGGACGATAGTTGTCCTTTATCACTCTGCCAGTTTGTGAATTGCTGTGCCCCTGAGCTCCATTTCTCAACTCGTTTTTTGTGAGCTGAACGCAAGTCCAAAATTTTGGATCATGTCCTATACTGGTTCCCGGTGGGTGGCTGAGACTTTGGTTAATTCTTCTTCCTGCCGGGAAATTAGAGTGACATGTGCCCGTCCAAATGCCTAACAGCTACTCTCTCATGGGTTCTCCCTCGTCCCTTCCATCCTCTGCCAAATTGGGAATCTGTGCAAACCAGGAGGTTAAAGGGCCTGTCTCTCCAAGTTGGGAGATTGATAGTAAGGCAGTTGGAAAGTCAAACTGGAGCACCAGGAGAGGGACTATTCGTTGAGTTTTAGAAACCTTTCGTATTCACAGTGTGTCCATTCTCTAGGTTTCCTGTACATGTTATAGCTGTAGTAATATTCCCTTGAACCTGGAGAGTTGGGACCCATGGAATGGGGGCCATGCATTATTGCTTGAAAGGGTCTGCATTTGCTCACCCAATCTCACCAATCCTCTCAGTCCCAAGTGTCCAGCCTTATGCCACATCCAGCTGTCATTGTAGATAGGGTCTTTCCAGGTTTCCTCAGACACCCTGAAGGAATTGTAAAGAATTTCCCTGTTTTTTGGTTTTGCTTTTGAAATTCCTTTTTATAGTGGGTTTGAGCTGATTCTCGCTGCCATGTTTATGCCACTCTAGACACACTTGATTCCCTTATGGAGACATATCAATACATAGGTTTTAAGATTCTTACTAGTCAGATATATTCCTCTGTGGGAAATATGGGGTTTTGAGTCTCTTTCACGGAGGAAGGTGTCGGTTTTGTCAATTCCAAAGTTGGTTTTTGAAACGGTCCCTGTGCTTATATCAAACTCTGGTTTTATGCATCACCCCACCTCTCCTTCCCCTTTATGCAGGCATAAGAGTGTTTTCTAAATGTGAGACTCTGTTCTCTTTCCTAACTCAGTTCACGTGTAGCCATGTTTACAGGATCTTCATAAGTGATATCTTATGATAAGTTTCTTTTTCTGTGTGACTTATTTCACTTAGAATCATCGTACCTGAATCCACTCACTTTGCTGCTACTGGTCTTATGACATTGATTTCATGGCTGAGGGATATTCCATCGTACGTAAGTACCACAATGTTTTGAACCATTTTTATATTTCCTGGGATATTTAAGGTGTACCCAAGTTGAGGTTCTTGTAGCCAGTGCAGCCCTAAATTTGGAGGTGGCCCTTTCTTATTGATTTTCAGTTTTCCCCAGGTATATTCCCTAGACTGGAAGTGGCCTTGGCTCTGTAGCTCTGTTGTTTACTTGTTTTAGGGAACACAATGCACTCCTCCAGTGAGGCAGTTGGCAATTTATATCCCGCCCATCAGCATAACAAGGCTCCCAGTTCTCCAGGGCCTGTCTTGCCTTTCTGGTTTTTACACATTTTGTGGATGTCCCTTTTGACCGGTGGGAAGTGATACTTCTTTGTAGTGCAGATTTGCATTGCCCGCTTGCTTGCTTGGCCAAAAAGGGCGTATGCGTTTTCTCCTGAATATATTCAGGAGAAAACGCATACGCCCTTTTTGGCCAAGTGCACCATTGTCCAAGTTGTGCCCCTCTTCCTGTGCTTTACAGGCGATTCCAAGGTACCTCTTGAAATCTGTTTCCTGCTATTTTGCCTCACTTTCAAGTCCGCCTCGTTGACTTCCCTCAACAGATTTTTGGACGATAGTTGTCCTTTATCACTCTGCCAGTTTGTGAATTGCTGTGCCCCTGAGCTCCATTTCTCAACTCGTTTTTCGTGAGCTGAACGCAAGTCCAAAATTTTGGATCATGTCCTATACTGGTTCCCGGTGGGTGGCTGAGACTTTGGTTAATTCTTCTTCCTGCCGGGAAATTAGAGTGACATGTGCCCGTCCAAATGCCTAACAGCTACTCTCTCATGGGTTCTCCCTCGTCCCTTCCATCCTCTGCCAAATTGGGAACCTGTGCAAACCAGGAGGTTAAAGGGCCTGTCTCTCCAAGTTGGGAGATTGATAGTAAGGCAGTTGGAAAGTCAAACTGGAGCACCAGGAGAGGGACTATTCGTTGAGTTTTAGAAACCTTTCGTATTCACAGTGTGTCCATTCTCTAGGTTTCCTGTACATGTTATAGCTGTAGTAATATTCCCTTGAACCTGGAGAGTTGGGACCCATGGAATGGGGGCCATGCATTATTGCTTGAAAGGGTCTGCATTTGCTCACCCAATCTCACCAATCCTCTCAGTCCCAAGTGTCCAGCCTTATGCCACATCCAGCTGTCATTGTAGATAGGGTCTTTCCAGGTTTCCTCAGACACCCTGAAGGAATTGTAAAGAATTTCCCTGTTTTTTGGTTTTGCTTTTGAAATTCCTTTTTATAGTGGGTTTGAGCTGATTCTCGCTGCCATGTTTATGCCACTCTAGACACACTTGATTCCCTTATGGAGACATATCAATACATAGGTTTTAAGATTCTTACTAGTCAGATATATTCCTCTGTGGGAAATATGGGGTTTTGAGACTCTTTCACTGAGGAAGGTGTCGGTTTTGTCCATTCCAAAGTTGGTGTTTGAAACGGTTCCTGTGCTTATATCAAACTCTGGTTTTATGCATCACCCCACCTCTCCTTCCCCTTTATGCAGGCATAAGAGTGTTTTCTAAATGTGAGACTCTGTTCTCTTTCCTAACTCAGTTCACGTGTAGCCATGTTTACAGGATCTTCCTAAGTGATATCTTATGATAAGTTTCTTTTTCTGTGTGACTTATTTCACTTAGAATCATCGTACCTGAATCCACTCACTTTGCTGCTACTGGTCTTATGACATTGATTTCATGGCTGAGGGATATTCCATCGTCCGTAAGTAACACAATGTTTTGAACCATTTTTATATTTCCTGGGATATTTAAGGTGTACCCAAGTTGAGGTTCTTGTAGTCAGTGCAGCCCTAAATTTGGAGGTGGCTCTTTCTTATTGATTTTCAGTTTTCCCAAGGTATATTCCCTAGACTGGAAGTGGCCTTGGCTCTGTAGCTCTGTTGTTTACTTGTTTTAGGGAACACAATGCACTCCTCCAGTGAGGCAGTTGGCAATTTACATCCCGCCCATCAGCATAACAAGGCTCCCAGTTCTCCAGGGCCTGTGTTGCCTTTCTGGTTTTTACACATTTTGTGAATGTCCCTTTTGACCGGTGGGAAGTGATACTTCTTTGTAGTGCAGATTTGCATTGCCCGCTTGCTTGCTTGGCCAAAAAGGGCGTATGCGTTTTCTCCTGAATATATTCAGGAGAAAACGCATACGCCCTTTTTGGCCAAGTGCACCATTGTCGAACTTGTGCCCCTCATCCTGTGCTTTACAGGCGATTCCAAGCTACCTCTTGAAATCTGTTTCCTGCTATTTTGCCTCACTTTCAAGTCCGCCTCGTTGACTTCCCTCAACAGATTTTTGGGTGATTGTTGTCCTTTATCACTCTGCCAGTTTGTGAATTGCTGTGCCCCTCAGCTCCATTTCTCAACTCGTTTTTTGTGAGTTGAACGCAAGTCCAAAATTTTGGATCATATCCTATACTGGTTCCCGGTGGGTGGCTGAGACTTTGGTTAATTCTTCTTCCTGCCGGGAAATTAGAGTGACATGTGCCCGTCCAAATGCCTAACAGCTACTCTCTCATGGGTTCTCCCTCGTCCCTTCCATCCTCTGCCAAATTGGGAACCTGTGCAAACCAGGAGGTTAAAGGGCCTGTCTCTCCAAGTTGGGAGATTGATAGTAAGGCAGTTGGAAAGTCAAACTGGAGCACCAGGAGAGGGACTATTCGTTGAGTTTTAGAAACCTTTCGTATTCACAGTGTGTCCATTCTCTAGGTTTCCTGTACATGTTATAGCTGTAGTAATATTCCCTTGAACCTGGAGAGTTGGGACCCATGGAATGGGGGCCATGCATTATTGCTTGAAAGGGTCTGCATTTGCTCACCCAATCTCACCAATCCTCTCAGTCCCAAGTGTCCAGCCTTATGCCACATCCAGCTGTCATTGTAGATAGGGTCTTTCCAGGTTTCCTCAGACACCCTGAAGGAATTGTAAAGAATTTCCCTGTTTTTTGGTTTTGCTTTTGAAATTCCTTTTTATAGTGGGTTTGAGCTGATTCTCGCTGCCATGTTTATGCCACTCTAGACACACTTGATTCCCTTATGGAGACATATCAATACATAGGTTTTAAGATTCTTACTAGTCAGATATATTCCTCTGTGGGAAATATGGGGTTTTGAGTCTCTTTCACTGAGGAAGGTGTAGGTCTTGTCTATTCCAAAGTTGGTTTTTGGAACGGTCCCTGTGCTTATTTCAAACTCTGGTTTTATGCATCACCCCACCTCTCCTTCCCCTTTATGCAGGCATAAGAGTGTTTTCTAAATGTGAGACTCTGTTCTCTTTCCTAACTCAGTTCACGTGTAGCCATGTTTACAGGATCTTCATAAGTGATATCTTATGATAAGTTTCTTTTTCTGTGTGACTTATTTCACTTAGAATCATCGTACCTGAATCCACTCACTTTGCTGCTACTGGTCTTATGACATTGATTTCATGGCTGAGGGATATTCCATCGTACGTAAGTACCACAATGTTTTGAACCATTTTTATATTTCCTGGGATATTTAAGGTGTACCCAAATTGAGGTTCTTGTAGCCAGTGCAGCCCTAAATTTGGAGGTGGCTCTTTCTTATTGATTTTCAGTTTTCCCCAGGTATATTCCCTAGACTGGAAGTGGCCTTGGCTCTGTAGCTCTGTTGTTTACTTGTTTTAGGGAACACAATGCACTCCTCCAGTGAGGCAGTTGGCAATTTATATCCCGCCCATCAGCATAACAAGGCTCCCAGTTCTCCAGGGCCTGTCTTGCCTTTCTGGTTTTTACACATTTTGTGGATGTCCCTTTTGACCGGTGGGAAGTGATACTTCTTTGTAGTGCAGATTTGCATTGCCCGCTTGCTTGCTTGGCCAAAAAGGGCGTATGCGTTTTCTCCTGAATATATTCAGGAGAAAACGCATACGCCCTTTTTGGCCAAGTGCACCATTGTCCAAGTTGTGCCCCTCTTCCTGTGCTTTACAGGCGATTCCAAGGTACCTCTTGAAATCTGTTTCCTGCTATTTTGCCTCACTTTCAAGTCCGCCTCGTTGACTTCCCTCAACAGATTTTTGGACGATAGTTGTCCTTTATCACTCTGCCAGTTTGTGAATTGCTGTGCCCCTGAGCTCCATTTCTCAACTCGTTTTTTGTGAACTGAACGCAAGTCCAAAATTTTGGATCATGTCCTATACTGGTTCCCGGTGGGTGGCTGAGACTTTGGTTAATTCTTCTTCCTGCCGGGAAATTAGAGTGACATGTGCCCGTCCAAATGCCTAACAGCTACTCTCTCATGGGTTCTCCCTCGTCCCTTCCATCCTCTGCCAAATTGGGAACCTGTGCAAACCAGGAGGTTAAAGGGCCTGTCTCTCCAAGTTGGGAGATTGATAGTAAGGCAGTTGGAAAGTCAAACTAGAGCACCAGGAGAGGGACTATTCGTTGAGTTTTAGAAACCTTTCGTATTCACAGTGTGTCCATTCTCTAGGTTTCCTGTACATGTTATAGCTGTAGTAATATTCCCTTGAACCTGGAGAGTTGGGACCCATGGAATGGGGGCCATGCATTATTGCTTGAAAGGGTCTGCATTTGCTCACCCAATCTCACCAATCCTCTCAGTCCCAAGTGTCCAGCCTTATGCCACATCCAGCTGTCATTGTAGATAGGGTCTTTCCAGGTTTCCTCAGACACCCTGAAGGAATTGTAAAGAATTTCCCTGTTTTTTGGTTTTGCTTTTGAAATTCCTTTTTATACTGGGTTTGAGCTGATTCTCGCTGCCATGTTTATGCCACTCTAGACACACTTGATTCCCTTATGGAGACATATCAATACATAGGTTTTAAGATTCTTACTAGTCAGATATATTCCTCTGTGGGAAATATGGGGTTTTGAGTCTCTTTCACTGAGGAAGGTGTCGGTTTTGTCAATTCCAAAGTTGGTGTTTGAAACGGTCCCTGTGCTTATATCAAACTCTGGTTTTATGCATCACCCCACCTCTCCTTCCCCTTTATGCAGGCATAAGAGTTTTTTCTAAATGTGAGACTCTGTTCTCTTTCCTAACTCAGTTCATGTGTAGCCATGTTTACAGGATCTTCCTAAGTGATATCTTATGATAAGTTTCTTTTTCTGTGTGACTTATTTCACTTAGAATCATCGTACCTGAATCCACTCACTTTGCTGCTACTGGTCTTATGACATTGATTTCATGGCTGAGGGATATTCCATCGTCCGTAAGTAACACAATGTTTTGAACCATTTTTATATTTCCTGGGATATTTAAGGTGTACCCAAATTGAGGTTCTTGTAGTCAGTGCAGCCCTAAATTTGGAGGTGGCTCTTTCTTATTGATTTTCAGTTTTCCCAAGGTATATTCCCTAGACTGGAAGTGGCCTTGGCTCTGTAGCTCTGTTGTTTACTTGTTTTAGGGAACACAATGCACTCCTCCAGTGAGGCAGTTGGCAATTTACATCCCGCCCATCAGCATAACAAGGCTCCCTGTTCTCCAGGGCCTGTCTTGCCTTTCTGGTTTTTACACATTTTGTGGATGTCCCTTTTGACCGGTGGGAAGTGATACTTCTTTGTAGTGCAGTTTTGCATTGCCCGCTTGCTTGCTTGGCCAAAAAGGGCGTATGCGTTTTCTCCTGAATATATTCAGGAGAAAACGCATACGCCCTTTTTGGCCAAGTGCACCATTGTCCAAGTTGTGCCCCTCTTCCTGTGCTTTACAGGCGATTCCAAGGTACCTCTTGAAATCTGTTTCCTGCTATTTTGCCTCACTTTCAAGTCCGCCTCGTTGACTTCCCTCAACAGATTTTTGGACGATAGTTGTCCTTTATCACTCTGCCAGTTTGTGAATTGCTGTGCCCCTGAGCTCCATTTCTCAACTCGTTTTTTGTGAGCTGAACGCAAGTCCAAAATTTTGGATCATGTCCTATACTGGTTCCCGGTGGGTGGCTGAGACTTTGGTTAATTCTTCTTCCTGCCGGGAAATTAGAGTGACATGTGCCCGTCCAAATGCCTAACAGCTACTCTCTCATGGGTTCTCCCTCGTCCCTTCCATCCTCTGCCAAATTGGGAACCTGTGCAAACCAGGAGGTTAAAGGGCCTGTCTGTCCAAGTTGGGAGATTGATAGTAAGGCAGTTGGAAAGTCAAACTAGAGCACCAGGAGAGGGACTATTCGTTGAGTTTTAGAAACCTTTCGTATTCACAGTGTGTCCATTCTCTAGGTTTCCTGTACATGTTATAGCTGTAGTAATATTCCCTTGAACCTGGAGAGTTGGGACCCATGGAATGGGGGCCATGCATTATTGCTTGAAAGGGTCTGCATTTGCTCACCCAATCTCACCAATCCTCTCAGTCCCAAGTGTCCAGCCTTATGCCACATCCAGCTGTCATTGTAGATAGGGTCTTTCCAGGTTTCCTCAGACACCCTGAAGGAATTGTAAAGAATTTCCCTGTTTTTTGGTTTTGCTTTTGAAATTCCTTTTTATAGTGGGTTTGAGCTGATTCTCGCTGCCATGTTTATGCCACTCTAGACACACTTGATTCCCTTATGGAGACATATCAATACATAGGTTTTAAGATTCTTACTAGTCAGATATATTCCTCTGTGGGAAATATGGGGTTTTGAGTCTCTTTCACTGAGGAAGGTGTCGGTTTTGTCAATTCCAAAGTTGGTGTTTGAAACGGTCCCTGTGCTTATATCAAACTCTGGTTTTATGCATCACCCCACCTCTCCTTCCCCTTTATGCAGGCATAAGAGTGTTTTCTAAATGTGAGACTCTGTTCTCTTTCCTAACTCAGTTCACGTGTAGCCATGTTTACAGGATCTTCCTAAGTGATATCTTATGATAAGTTTCTTTTTCTGTGTGACTTATTTCACTTAGAATCATCGTACCTGAATCCACTCACTTTGCTGCTACTGGTCTTATGACATTGATTTCATGGCTGAGGGATATTCCATCGTCCGTAAGTAACACAATGTTTTGAACCATTTTTATATTTCCTGGGATATTTAAGGTGTACCCAAGTTGAGGTTCTTGTAGTCAGTGCAGCCCTAAATTTGGAGGTGGCTCTTTCTTACTGATTTTCAGTTTTCCTAAGGTATATTCCCTAGACTGGAAGTGGCCTTGGCTCTGTAGCTCTGTTGTTTGCTTGTTTTAGGGAACACAATGCACTCCTCCAGTGAGGCAGTTGGCAATTTACATCCCGCCCATCAGCATAACAAGGCTCCCAGTTCTCCAGGGCCTGTCTTGCCTTTCTGGTTTTTACACATTTTGTGGATGTCCCTTTTGACCGGTAGGAAGTGATACTTCTTTGTAGTGCAGATTTGCATTGCCCGCTTGCTTGCTTGGCCAAAAAGGGCGTATGCGTTTTCTCCTGAATATATTCAGGAGAAAACGCATACGCCCTTTTTGGCCAAGTGCACCATTGTCCAAGTTGTGCCCCTCTTCCTGTGCTTTACAGGCGATTCCAAGGTACCTCTTGAAATCTGTTTCCTGCTATTTTGCCTCACTTTCAAGTCCGCCTCGTTGACTTCCCTCAACAGATTTTTGGACGATAGTTGTCCTTTATCACTCTGCCAGTTTGTGAATTGCTGTGCCCCTGAGCTCCATTTCTCAACTCGTTTTTTGTGAACTGAACGCAAGTCCAAAATTTTGGATCATGTCCTATACTGGTTCCCGGTGGGTGGCTGAGACTTTGGTTAATTCTTCTTCCTGCCGGGAAATTAGAGTGACATGTGCCCGTCCAAATGCCTAACAGCTACTCTCTCATGGGTTCTCCCTCGTCCCTTCCATCCTCTGCCAAATTGGGAACCTGTGCAAACCAGGAGGTTAAAGGGCCTGTCTGTCCAAGTTGGGAGATTGATAGTAAGGCAGTTGGAAAGTCAAACTAGAGCACCAGGAGAGGGACTATTCGTTGAGTTTTAGAAACCTTTCGTATTCACAGTGTGTCCATTCTCTAGGTTTCCTGTACATGTTATAGCTGTAGTAATATTCCCTTGAACCTGGAGAGTTGGGACCCATGGAATGGGGGCCATGCATTATTGCTTGAAAGGGTCTGCATTTGCTCACCCAATCTCACCAATCCTCTCAGTCCCAAGTGTCCAGCCTTATGCCACATCCAGCTGTCATTGTAGATAGGGTCTTTCCAGGTTTCCTCAGACACCCTGAAGGAATTGTAAAGAATTTCCCTGTTTTTTGGTTTTGCTTTTGAAATTCCTTTTTATAGTGGGTTTGAGCTGATTCTCGCTGCCATGTTTATGCCACTCTAGACACACTTGATTCCCTTATGGAGACATATCAATACATAGGTTTTAAGATTCTTACTAGTCAGATATATTCCTCTGTGGGAAATATGGGGTTTTGAGTCTCTTTCACTGAGGAAGGTGTCGGTTTTGTCAATTCCAAAGTTGGTGTTTGAAACGGTCCCTGTGCTTATATCAAACTCTGGTTTTATGCATCACCCCACCTCTCCTTCCCCTTTATGCAGGCATAAGAGTTTTTTCTAAATGTGAGACTCTGTTCTCTTTCCTAACTCAGTTCATGTGTAGCCATGTTTACAGGATCTTCCTAAGTGATATCTTATGATAAGTTTCTTTTTCTGTGTGACTTATTTCACTTAGAATCATCGTACCTGAATCCACTCACTTTGCTGCTACTGGTCTTATGACATTGATTTCATGGCTGAGGGATATTCCATCGTCCGTAAGTAACACAATGTTTTGAACCATTTTTATATTTCCTGGGATATTTAAGGTGTACCCAAATTGAGGTTCTTGTAGTCAGTGCAGCCCTAAATTTGGAGGTGGCTCTTTCTTATTGATTTTCAGTTTTCCCAAGGTATATTCCCTAGACTGGAAGTGGCCTTGGCTCTGTAGCTCTGTTGTTTACTTGTTTTAGGGAACACAATGCACTCCTCCAGTGAGGCAGTTGGCAATTTACATCCCGCCCATCAGCATAACAAGGCTCCCTGTTCTCCAGGGCCTGTCTTGCCTTTCTGGTTTTTACACATTTTGTGGATGTCCCTTTTGACCGGTGGGAAGTGATACTTCTTTGTAGTGCAGTTTTGCATTGCCCGCTTGCTTGCTTGGCCAAAAAGGGCGTATGCGTTTTCTCCTGAATATATTCAGGAGAAAACGCATACGCCCTTTTTGGCCAAGTGCACCATTGTCCAAGTTGTGCCCCTCTTCCTGTGCTTTACAGGCGATTCCAAGGTACCTCTTGAAATCTGTTTCCTGCTATTTTGCCTCACTTTCAAGTCCGCCTCGTTGACTTCCCTCAACAGATTTTTGGACGATAGTTGTCCTTTATCACTCTGCCAGTTTGTGAATTGCTGTGCCCCTGAGCTCCATTTCTCAACTCGTTTTTTGTGAGCTGAACGCAAGTCCAAAATTTTGGATCATGTCCTATACTGGTTCCCGGTGGGTGGCTGAGACTTTGGTTAATTCTTCTTCCTGCCGGGAAATTAGAGTGACATGTGCCCGTCCAAATGCCTAACAGCTACTCTCTCATGGGTTCTCCCTCGTCCCTTCCATCCTCTGCCAAATTGGGAACCTGTGCAAACCAGGAGGTTAAAGGGCCTGTCTGTCCAAGTTGGGAGATTGATAGTAAGGCAGTTGGAAAGTCAAACTAGAGCACCAGGAGAGGGACTATTCGTTGAGTTTTAGAAACCTTTCGTATTCACAGTGTGTCCATTCTCTAGGTTTCCTGTACATGTTATAGCTGTAGTAATATTCCCTTGAACCTGGAGAGTTGGGACCCATGGAATGGGGGCCATGCATTATTGCTTGAAAGGGTCTGCATTTGCTCACCCAATCTCACCAATCCTCTCAGTCCCAAGTGTCCAGCCTTATGCCACATCCAGCTGTCATTGTAGATAGGGTCTTTCCAGGTTTCCTCAGACACCCTGAAGGAATTGTAAAGAATTTCCCTGTTTTTTGGTTTTGCTTTTGAAATTCCTTTTTATAGTGGGTTTGAGCTGATTCTCGCTGCCATGTTTATGCCACTCTAGACACACTTGATTCCCTTATGGAGACATATCAATACTTAGGTTTTAAGATTCTTACTAGTCAGATATATTCCTCTGTGGGAAATATGGGGTTTTGAGTCTCTTTCACTGAGGAAGGTGTCGGTTTTGTCAATTCCAAAGTTGGTGTTTGAAACGGTCCCTGTGCTTATATCAAACTCTGGTTTTATGCATCACCCCACCTCTCCTTCCCCTTTATGCAGGCATAAGAGTGTTTTCTAAATGTGAGACTCTGTTCTCTTTCCTAACTCAGTTCACGTGTAGCCATGTTTACAGGATCTTCCTAAGTGATATCTTATGATAAGTTTCTTTTTCTGTGTGACTTATTTCACTTAGAATCATCGTACCTGAATCCACTCACTTTGCTGCTACTGGTCTTATGACATTGATTTCATGGCTGAGGGATATTCCATCGTCCGTAAGTAACACAATGTTTTGAACCATTTTTATATTTCCTGGGATATTTAAGGTGTACCCAAGTTGAGGTTCTTGTAGTCAGTGCAGCCCTAAATTTGGAGGTGGCTCTTTCTTATTGATTTTCAGTTTTCCCAAGGTATATTCCCTAGACTGGAAGTGGCCTTGGCTCTGTAGCTCTGTTGTTTGCTTGTTTTAGGGAACACAATGCACTCCTCCAGTGAGGCAGTTGGCAATTTACATCCCGCCCATCAGCATAACAAGGCTCCCAGTTCTCCAGGGCCTGTCTTGCCTTTCTGGTTTTTACACATTTTGTGGATGTCCCTTTTGACCGGTGGGAAGTGATACTTCTTTGTAGTGCAGATTTGCATTGCCCGCTTGCTTGCTTGGCCAAAAAGGGCGTATGCGTTTTCTCCTGAATATATTCAGGAGAAAACGCATACGCCCTTTTTGGCCAAGTGCACCATTGTCGAACTTGTGCCCCTCTTCCTGTGCTTTACAGGCGATTCCAAGGTACCTCTTGAAATCTGTTTCCTGCTATTTTGCCTCGCTTTCAAGTCCGCCTCGTTGACTTCCCTCAACAGATTTTTGGGTGATTGTTGTCCTTTATCACTCTGCGAGTTTGTGAATTGCTGTGCCCCTGAGCTCCATTTCTCAACTCGTTTTTTGTGAGCTGAACGCAAGTCCAAAATTTTGGATCATGTCCTATACTGGTTCCCGGTGGGTGGCTGAGACTTTGGTTAATTCTTCTTCCTGCCGGGAAATTAGAGTGACATGTGCCCGTCCAAATGCCTAACAGCTACTCTCTCATGGGTTCTCCCTCGTCCCTTCCATCCTCTGCCAAATTGGGAACCTGTGCAAACCAGGAGGTTAAAGGGCCTGTCTCTCCAAGTTGGGAGATTGATAGTAAGGCAGTTGGAAAGTCAAACTGGAGCACCAGGAGAGGGACTATTCGTTGAGTTTTAGAAACCTTTCGTATTCACAGTGTGTCCATTCTCTAGGTTTCCTGTACATGTTATAGCTGTAGTAATATTCCCTTGAACCTGGAGAGTTGGGACCCATGGAATGGGGGCCATGCATTATTGCTTGAAAGGGTCTGCATTTGCTCACCCAATCTCACCAATCCTCTCAGTCCCAAGTGTCCAGCCTTATGCCACATCCAGCTGTCATTGTAGATAGGGTCTTTCCAGGTTTCCTCAGACACCCTGAAGGAATTGTAAAGAATTTCCCTGTTTTTTGGTTTTGCTTTTGAAATTCCTTTTTATAGTGGGTTTGAGCTGATTCTCGCTGCCATGTTTATGCCACTCTAGACACACTTGATTCCCTTATGGAGACATATCAATACATAGGTTTTAAGATTCTTACTAGTCAGATATATTCCTCTGTGGGAAATATGTGGTTTTGAGTCTCTTTCACGGAGGAAGGTGTCGGTATTGTCAATTCCAAAGTTGGTTTTTGAAACGGTCCCTGTGCTTATATCAAACTCTGGTTTTATGCATCACCCCACCTCTCCTTCCCCTTTATGCAGGCATAAGAGTGTTTTCTAAATGTGAGACTCTGTTCTCTTTCCTAACTCAGTTCACCTGTAGCCATGTTTACAGGATCTTCATAAGTGATATCTTATGATAAGTTTCTTTTTCTGTGTGACTTATTTCACTTAGAATCATCGTACCTGAATCCACTCACTTTGCTGCTACTGGTCTTATGACATTGATTTCATGGCTGAGGGATATTCCATCTTACGTAAGTACCACAATGTTTTGAACCATTTTTATATTTCCTGGGATATTTAAGGTGTACCCAAGTTGAGGTTCTTGTAGCCAGTGCAGCCCTAAATTTGGAGGTGGCTCTTTCTTATTGATTTTCAGTTTTCCCCAGGTATATTCCCTAGACTGGAAGTGGCCTTGGCTCTGTAGCTCTGTTGTTTACTTGTTTTAGGGAACACAATGCACTCCTCCAGTGAGGCAGTTGGCAATTTATATCCCGCCCATCAGCATAACAAGGCTCCCAGTTCTCCAGGGCCTGTCTTGCCTTTCTGGTTTTTACACATTTTGTGGATGTCCCTTTTGACCGGTGGGAAGTGATACTTCTTTGTAGTGCAGATTTGCATTGCCCGCTTGCTTGCTTGGCCAAAAAGGGCGTATGCGTTTTCTCCTGAATATATTCAGGAGAAAACGCATACGCCCTTTTTGGCCAAGTGCACCATTGTCCAAGTTGTGCCCCTCTTCCTGTGCTTTACAGGCGATTCCAAGGTACCTCTTGAAATCTGTTTCCTGCTATTTTGCCTCACTTTCAAGTCCGCCTCGTTGACTTCCCTCAACAGATTTTTGGACGATAGTTGTCCTTTATCACTCTGCCAGTTTGTGAATTGCTGTGCCCCTGAGCTCCATTTCTCAACTCGTTTTTCGTGAGCTGAACGCAAGTCCAAAATTTTGGATCATGTCCTATACTGGTTCCCGGTGGGTGGCTGAGACTTTGGTTAATTCTTCTTCCTGCCGGGAAATTAGAGTGACATGTGCCCGTCCAAATGCCTAACAGCTACTCTCTCATGGGTTCTCCCTCGTCCCTTCCATCCTCCGCCAAATTGGGAACCTGTGCAAACCAGGAGGTTAAAGGGCCTGTCTCTCCAAGTTGGGAGATTGATAGTAAGGCAGTTGGAAAGTCAAACTAGAGCACCAGGAGAGGGACTATTCGTTGAGTTTTAGAAACCTTTCGTATTCACAGTGTGTCCATTCTCTAGGTTTCCTGTACATGTTATAGCTGTAGTAATATTCCCTTGAACCTGGAGAGTTGGGACCCATGGAATGGGGGCCATGCATTATTGCTTGAAAGGGTCTGCATTTGCTCACCCAATCTCACCAATCCTCTCAGTCCCAAGTGTCCAGCCTTATGCCACATCCAGCTGTCATTGTAGATAGGGTCTTTCCAGGTTTCCTCAGACACCCTGAAGGAATTGTAAAGAATTTCCCTGTTTTTTGGTTTTGCTTTTGAAATTCCTTTTTATAGTGGGTTTGAGCTGATTCTCGCTGCCATGTTTATGCCACTCTAGACACACTTGATTCCCTTATGGAGACATATCAATACATAGGTTTTAAGATTCTTACTAGTCAGATATATTCCTCTGTGGGAAATATGGGGTTTTGAGTCTCTTTCACTGAGGAAGGTGTCGGTTTTGTCAATTCCAAAGTTGGTGTTTGAAACGGTCCCTGTGCTTATATCAAACTCTGGTTTTATGCATCACCCCACCTCTCCTTCCCCTTTATGCAGGCATAAGAGTGTTTTCTAAATGTGAGACTCTGTTCTCTTTCCTAACTCAGTTCACGTGTAGCCATGTTTACAGGATCTTCCTAAGTGATATCTTATGATAAGTTTCTTTTTCTGTGTGACTTATTTCACTTAGAATCATCGTACCTGAATCCACTCACTTTGCTGCTACTGGTCTTATGACATTGATTTCATGGCTGAGGGATATTCCATCGTCCGTAAGTAACACAATGTTTTGAACCATTTTTATATTTCCTGGGATATTTAAGGTGTACCCAAATTGAGGTTCTTGTAGTCAGTGCAGCCCTAAATTTGGAGGTGGCTCTTTCTTATTGATTTTCAGTTTTCCTAAGGTATATTCCCTAGACTGGAAGTGGCCTTGGCTCTGTAGCTCTGTTGTTTTCTTGTTTTAGGGAACACAATGCACTCCTCCAGTGAGGCAGTTGGCAATTTACATCCCGCCCATCAGCATAACAAGGCTCCCAGTTCTCCAGGGCCTGTCTTGCCTTTCTGGTTTTTACACATTTTGTGGATGTCCCTTTTGACCGGTGGGAAGTGATACTTCTTTGTAGTGCAGATTTGCATTTCCCGCTTGCTTGCTTGGCCAAAAAGGGCGTATGCGTTTTCTCCTGAATATATTCAGGAGAAAACGCATACGCCCTTTTTGGCCAAGTGCACCATTGTCCAAGTTGTGCCCCTCTTCCTGTGCTTTACAGGCGATTCCAAGGTACCTCTTGAAATCTGTTTCCTTCTATTTTGCCTCACTTTCAAGTCCGCCTCGTTGACTTTCCTCAACAGATTTTTGGACGATAGTTGTCCTTTATCACTCTGCCAGTTTGTGAATTGCTGTGCCCCTGAGCTCCATTTCTCAACTCGTTTTTTGTGAGCTGAACGCAAGTCCAAAATTTTGGATCATGTCCTATACTGGTTCCCGGTGGGTGGCTGAGACTTTGGTTAATTCTTCTTCCTGCCGGGAAATTAGAGTGACATGTGCCCGTCCAAATGCCTAACAGCTACTCTCTCATGGGTTCTCCCTCGTCCCTTCCATCCTCTGCCAAATTGGGAACCTGTGCAAACCAGGAGGTTAAAGGGCCTGTCTCTCCAAGTTGGGAGATTGATAGTAAGGCAGTTGGAAAGTCAAACTAGAGCACCAGGAGAGGGACTATTCGTTGAGTTTTAGAAACCTTTCGTATTCACAGTGTGTCCATTCTCTAGGTTTCCTGTACATGTTATAGCTGTAGTAATATTCCCTTGAACCTGGAGAGTTGGGACCCATGGAATGGGGGCCATGCATTATTGCTTGAAAGGGTCTGCATTTGCTCACCCAATCTCACCAATCCTCTCAGTCCCAAGTGTCCAGCCTTATGCCACATCCAGCTGTCATTGTAGATAGGGTCTTTCCAGGTTTCCTCAGACACCCTGAAGGAATTGTAAAGAATTTCCCTGTTTTTTGGTTTTGCTTTTGAAATTCCTTTTTATAGTGGGTTTGAGCTGATTCTCGCTGCCATGTTTATGCCACTCTAGACACACTTGATTCCCTTATGGAGACATATCAATACATAGGTTTTAAGATTCTTACTAGTCAGATATATTCCTCTGTGGGAAATATGGGGTTTTGAGTCTCTTTCACTGAGGAAGGTGTCGGTTTTGTCAATTCCAAAGTTGGTGTTTGAAACGGTCCCTGTGCTTATATCAAACTCTGGTTTTATGCATCACCCCACCTCTCCTTCCCCTTTATGCAGGCATAAGAGTGTTTTCTAAATGTGAGACTCTGTTCTCTTTCCTAACTCAGTTCACGTGTAGCCATGTTTACAGGATCTTCCTAAGTGATATCTTATGATAAGTTTCTTTTTCTGTGTGACTTATTTCACTTAGAATCATCGTACCTGAATCCACTCACTTTGCTGCTACTGGTCTTATGACATTGATTTCATGGCTGAGGGATATTCCATCGTCCGTAAGTAACACAATGTTTTGAACCATTTTTATATTTCCTGGGATATTTAAGGTGTACCCAAATTGAGGTTCTTGTAGTCAGTGCAGCCCTAAATTTGGAGGTGGCTCTTTCTTATTGATTTTCAGTTTTCCCAAGGTATATTCCCTAGACTGGAAGTGGCCTTGGCTCTGTAGCTCTGTTGTTTTCTTGTTTTAGGGAACACAATGCACTCCTCCAGTGAGGCAGTTGGCAATTTACATCCCGCCCATCAGCATAACAAGGCTCCCAGTTCTCCAGGGCCTGTCTTGCCTTTCTGGTTTTTACACATTTTGTGGATGTCCCTTTTGACCGGTGGGAAGTGATACTTCTTTGTAGTGCAGATTTGCATTGCCCGCTTGCTTGCTTGGCCAAAAAGGGCGTATGCGTTTTCTCCTGAATATATTCAGGAGATAACGCATACGCCCTTTTTGGCCAAGTGCACCATTGTCGAACTTGTGCCCCTCTTCCTGTGCTTTACAGGCGATTCCAAGGTACCTCTTGAAATCTGTTTCCTGCTATTTTGCCTCGCTTTCAAGTCCGCCTCGTTGACTTCCCTCAACAGATTTTTGGGTGATTGTTGTCCTTTATCACTCTGCGAGTTTGTGAATTGCTGTGCCCCTGAGCTCCATTTCTCAACTCGTTTTTTGTGAGCTGAACGCAAGTCCAAAATTTTGGATCATGTCCTATACTGGTTCCCGGTGGGTGGCTGAGACTTTGGTTAATTCTTCTTCCTGCCGGGAAATTAGAGTGACATGTGCCCGTCCAAATGCCTAACAGCTACTCTCTCATGGGTTCTCCCTCGTCCCTTCCATCCTCTGCCAAATTGGGAACCTGTGCAAACCAGGAGGTTAAAGGGCCTGTCTCTCCAAGTTGGGAGATTGATAGTAAGGCAGTTGGAAAGTCAAACTGGAGCACCAGGAGAGGGACTATTCGTTGAGTTTTAGAAACCTTTCGTATTCACAGTGTGTCCATTCTCTAGGTTTCCTGTACATGTTATAGCTGTAGTAATATTCCCTTGAACCTGGAGAGTTGGGACCCATGGAATGGGGGCCATGCATTATTGCTTGAAAGGGTCTGCATTTGCTCACCCAATCTCACCAATCCTCTCAGTCCCAAGTGTCCAGCCTTATGCCACATCCAGCTGTCATTGTAGATAGGGTCTTTCCAGGTTTCCTCAGACACCCTGAAGGAATTGTAAAGAATTTCCCTGTTTTTTGGTTTTGCTTTTGAAATTCCTTTTTATAGTGGGTTTGAGCTGATTCTCGCTGCCATGTTTATGCCACTCTAGACACACTTGATTCCCTTATGGAGACATATCAATACATAGGTTTTAAGATTCTTACTAGTCAGATATATTCCTCTGTGGGAAATATGGGGTTTTGAGTCTCTTTCACTGAGGAAGGTGTCGGTTTTGTCAATTCCAAAGTTGGTGTTTGAAACGGTCCCTGTGCTTATATCAAACTCTGGTTTTATGCATCACCCCACCTCTCCTTCCCCTTTATGCAGGCATAAGAGTGTTTTCTAAATGTGAGACTCTGTTCTCTTTCCTAACTCAGTTCACGTGTAGCCATGTTTACAGGATCTTCCTAAGTGATATCTTATGATAAGTTTCTTTTTCTGTGTGACTTATTTCACTTAGAATCATCGTACCTGAATCCACTCACTTTGCTGCTACTGGTCTTATGACATTGATTTCATGGCTGAGGGATATTCCATCGTCCGTAAGTAACACAATGTTTTGAACCATTTTTATATTTCCTGGGATATTTAAGGTGTACCCAAGTTGAGGTTCTTGTAGTCAGTGCAGCCCTAAATTTGGAGGTGGCTCTTTCTTATTGATTTTCAGTTTTCCCAAGGTATATTCCCTAGACTGGAAGTGGCCTTGGCTCTGTAGCTCTGTTGTTTGCTTGTTTTAGGGAACACAATGCACTCCTCCAGTGAGGCAGTTGGCAATTTACATCCCGCCCATCAGCATAACAAGGCTCCCAGTTCTCCAGGGCCTGTCTTGCCTTTCTGGTTTTTACACATTTTGTGGATGTCCCTGTTGACCGGTGGGAAGTGATACTTCTTTGTAGTGCAGATTTGCATTGCCCGCTTGCTTGCTTGGCCAAAAAGGGCGTATGCGTTTTCTCCTGAATATATTCAGGAGAAAACGCATACGCCCTTTTTGGCCAAGTGCACCATTGTCGAACTTGTGCCCCTCTTCCTGTGCTTTACAGGCGATTCCAAGGTACCTCTTGAAATCTGTTTCCTGCTATTTTGCCTCGCTTTCAAGTCCGCCTCGTTGACTTCCCTCAACAGATTTTTGGGTGATTGTTGTCCTTTATCACTCTGCGAGTTTGTGAATTGCTGTGCCCCTGAGCTCCATTTCTCAACTCGTTTTTTGTGAGCTGAACGCAAGTCCAAAATTTTGGATCATGTCCTATACTGGTTCCCGGTGGGTGGCTGAGACTTTGGTTAATTCTTCTTCCTGCCGGGAAATTAGAGTGACATGTGCCCGTCCAAATGCCTAACAGCTACTCTCTCATGGGTTCTCCCTCGTCCCTTCCATCCTCTGCCAAATTGGGAACCTGTGCAAACCAGGAGGTTAAAGGGCCTGTCTCTCCAAGTTGGGAGATTGATAGTAAGGCAGTTGGAAAGTCAAACTGGAGCACCAGGAGAGGGACTATTCGTTGAGTTTTAGAAACCTTTCGTATTCACAGTGTGTCCATTCTCTAGGTTTCCTGTACACGTTATAGCTGTAGTAATATTCCCTTGAACCTGGAGAGTTGGGACCCATGGAATGGGGGCCATGCATTATTGCTTGAAAGGGTCTGCATTTGCTCACCCAATCTCACCAATCCTCTCAGTCCCAAGTGTCCAGCCTTATGCCACATCCAGCTGTCATTGTAGATAGGGTCTTTCCAGGTTTCCTCAGACACCCTGAAGGAATTGTAAAGAATTTCCCTGTTTTTTGGTTTTGCTTTTGAAATTCCTTTTTATAGTGGGTTTGAGCTGATTCTCGCTGCCATGTTTATGCCACTCTAGACACACTTGATTCCCTTATGGAGACATATCAATACATAGGTTTTAAGATTCTTACTAGTCAGATATATTCCTCTGTGGGAAATATGGGGTTTTGAGTCTCTTTCACGGAGGAAGGTGTCGGTATTGTCAATTCCAAAGTTGGTTTTTGAAACGGTCCCTGTGCTTATATCAAACTCTGGTTTTATGCATCACCCCACCTCTCCTTCCCCTTTATGCAGGCATAAGAGTGTTTTCTAAATGTGAGACTCTGTTCTCTTTCCTAACTCAGTTCACCTGTAGCCATGTTTACAGGATCTTCATAAGTGATATCTTATGATAAGTTTCTTTTTCTGTGTGACTTATTTCACTTAGAATCATCGTACCTGAATCCACTCACTTTGCTGCTACTGGTCTTATGACATTGATTTCATGGCTGAGGGATATTCCATCTTACGTAAGTACCACAATGTTTTGAACCATTTTTATATTTCCTGGGATATTTAAGGTGTACCCAAGTTGAGGTTCTTGTAGCCACTGCAGCCCTAAATTTGGAGGTGGCTCTTTCTTATTGATTTTCAGTTTTCCCCAGGTATATTCCCTAGACTGGAAGTGGCCTTGGCTCTGTAGCTCTGTTGTTTACTTGTTTTAGGGAACACAATGCACTCCTCCAGTGAGGCAGTTGGCAATTTATATCCCGCCCATCAGCATAACAAGGCTCCCAGTTCTCCAGGGCCTGTCTTGCCTTTCTGGTTTTTACACATTTTGTGGATGTCCCTTTTGACCGGTGGGAAGTGATACTTCTTTGTAGTGCAGATTTGCATTGCCCGCTTGCTTGCTTGGCCAAAAAGGGCGTATGCGTTTTCTCCTGAATATATTCAGGAGAAAACGCATACGCCCTTTTTGGCCAAGTGCACCATTGTCCAAGTTGTGCCCCTCTTCCTGTGCTTTACAGGCGATTCCAAGGTACCTCTTGAAATCTGTTTCCTGCTATTTTGCCTCACTTTCAAGTCCGCCTCGTTGACTTCCCTCAACAGATTTTTGGACGATAGTTGTCCTTTATCACTCTGCCAGTTTGTGAATTGCTGTGCCCCTGAGCTCCATTTCTCAACTCGTTTTTTGTGAGCTGAACGCAAGTCCAAAATTTTGGATCATGTCCTATACTGGTTCCCGGTGGGTGGCTGAGACTTTGGTTAATTCTTCTTCCTGCCGGGAAATTAGAGTGACATGTGCCCGTCCAAATGCCTAACAGCTACTCTCTCATGGGTTCTCCCTCGTCCCTTCCATCCTCTGCCAAATTGGGAACCTGTGCAAACCAGGAGGTTAAAGGGCCTGTCTGTCCAAGTTGGGAGATTGATAGTAAGGCAGTTGGAAAGTCAAACTAGAGCACCAGGAGAGGGACTATTCGTTGAGTTTTAGAAACCTTTCGTATTCACAGTGTGTCCATTCTCTAGGTTTCCTGTACATGTTATAGCTGTAGTAATATTCCCTTGAACCTGGAGAGTTGGGACCCATGGAATGGGGGCCATGCATTATTGCTTGAAAGGGTCTGCATTTGCTCACCCAATCTCACCAATCCTCTCAGTCCCAAGTGTCCAGCCTTATGCCACATCCAGCTGTCATTGTAGATAGGGTCTTTCCAGGTTTCCTCAGACACCCTGAAGGAATTGTAAAGAATTTCCCTGTTTTTTGGTTTTGCTTTTGAAATTCCTTTTTATAGTGGGTTTGAGCTGATTCTCGCTGCCATGTTTATGCCACTCTAGACACACTTGATTCCCTTATGGAGACATATCAATACATAGGTTTTAAGATTCTTACTAGTCAGATATATTCCTCTGTGGGAAATATGGGGTTTTGAGTCTCTTTCACTGAGGAAGGTGTCGGTTTTGTCAATTCCAAAGTTGGTGTTTGAAACGGTCCCTGTGCTTATATCAAACTCTGGTTTTATGCATCACCCCACCTCTCCTTCCCCTTTATGCAGGCATAAGAGTGTTTTCTAAATGTGAGACTCTGTTCTCTTTCCTAACTCAGTTCACGTGTAGCCATGTTTACAGGATCTTCCTAAGTGATATCTTATGATAAGTTTCTTTTTCTGTGTGACTTATTTCACTTAGAATCATCGTACCTGAATCCACTCACTTTGCTGCTACTGGTCTTATGACATTGATTTCATGGCTGAGGGATATTCCATCGTCCGTAAGTAACACAATGTTTTGAACCATTTTTATATTTCCTGGGATATTTAAGGTGTACCCAAGTTGAGGTTCTTGTAGTCAGTGCAGCCCTAAATTTGGAGGTGGCTCTTTCTTATTGATTTTCAGTTTTCCCAAGGTATATTCCCTAGACTGGAAGTGGCCTTGGCTCTGTAGCTCTGTTGTTTACTTGTTTTAGGGAACACAATGCACTCCTCCAGTGAGGCAGTTGGCAATTTACATCCCGCCCATCAGCATAACAAGGCTCCCAGTTCTCCAGGGCCTGTCTTGCCTTTCTGGTTTTTACACATTTTGTGAATGTCCCTTTTGACCGGTGGGAAGTGATACTTCTTTGTAGTGCAGATTTGCATTGCCCGCTTGCTTGCTTGGCCAAAAAGGGCGTATGCGTTTTCTCCTGAATATATTCAGGAGAAAACGCATACGCCCTTTTTGGCCAAGTGCACCATTGTCGAACTTGTGCCCCTCTTCCTGTGCTTTACAGGCGATTCCAAGGTACCTCTTGAAATCTGTTTCCTGCTATTTTGCCTCGCTTTCAAGTCCGCCT
The DNA here is from genome assembly GCF_025265405.1 of Mesoplodon densirostris. Classification (NCBI taxonomy): domain Eukaryota; kingdom Metazoa; phylum Chordata; class Mammalia; order Artiodactyla; family Ziphiidae; genus Mesoplodon; species Mesoplodon densirostris. The sequence continues at coordinate 632,511 of NW_026778225.1, read as the reverse complement.
CGTTGACTTCCCTCAACAGATTTTTGGGTGATTGTTGTCCTTTATCACTCTGCCAGTTTGTGAATTGCTGTGCCCCTGAGCTCCATTTCTCAACTCGTTTTTTGTGAGCTGAACGCAAGTCCAAAATTTTGGATCATGTCCTATACTGGTTCCCGGTGGGTGGCTGAGACTTTGGTTAATTCTTCTTCCTGCCGGGAAATTAGAGTGACATGTGCCCGTCCAAATGCCTAACAGCTACTCTCTCATGGGTTCTCCCTCGTCCCTTCCATCCTCTGCCAAATTGGGAACCTGTGCAAACCAGGAGGTTAAAGGGCCTGTCTCTCCAAGTTGGGAGATTGATAGTAAGGCAGTTGGAAAGTTAAACTGGAGCACCAGGAGAGGGACTATTCGTTGAGTTTTAGAAACCTTTCGTATTCACAGTGTGTCCATTCTCTAGGTTTCCTGTACATGTTATAGCTGTAGTAATATTCCCTTGAACCTGGAGAGTTGGGACCCATGGAATGGGGGCCATGCATTATTGCTTGAAAGGGTCTGCATTTGCTCACCCAATCTCACCAATCCTCTCAGTCCCAAGTGTCCAGCCTTATGCCACATCCAGCTGTCATTGTAGATAGGGTCTTTCCAGGTTTCCTCAGACACCCTGAAGGAATTGTAAAGAATTTCCCTGTTTTTTGGTTTTGCTTTTGAAATTCCTTTTTATAGTGGGTTTGAGCTGATTCTCGCTGCCATGTTTATGCCACTCTAGACACACTTGATTCCCTTATGGAGACATATCAATACATAGGTTTTAAGATTCTTACTAGTCAGATATATTCCTCTGTGGGAAATATGGGGTTTTGAGTCTCTTTCACGGAGGAAGGTGTCGGTTTTGTCAATTCCAAAGTTGGTTTTTGAAACGGTCCCTGTGCTTATATCAAACTCTGGTTTTATGCATCACCCCACCTCTCCTTCCCCTTTATGCAGGCATAAGAGTGTTTTCTAAATGTGAGACTCTGTTCTCTTTCCTAACTCAGTTCACGTGTAGCCATGTTTACAGGATCTTCATAAGTGATATCTTATGATAAGTTTCTTTTTCTGTGTGACTTATTTCACTTAGAATCGTCGTACCTGAATCCACTCACTTTGCTGCTACTGGTCTTATGACATTGATTTCATGGCTGAGGGATATTCCATCGTACGTAAGTACCACAATGTTTTGAACCATTTTTATATTTCCTGGGATATTTAAGGTGTACCCAAGTTGAGGTTCTTGTAGCCAGTGCAGCCCTAAATTTGGAGGTGGCTCTTTCTTATTGATTTTCAGTTTTCCCCAGGTATATTCCCTAGACTGGAAGTGGCCTTGGCTCTGTAGCTCTGTTGTTTACTTGTTTTAGGGAACACAATGCACTCCTCCAGTGAGGCAGTTGGCAATTTATATCCCGCCCATCAGCATAACAAGGCTCCCAGTTCTCCAGGGCCTGTCTTGCCTTTCTGGTTTTTACACATTTTGTGGATGTCCCTTTTGACCGGTGGGAAGTGATACTTCTTTGTAGTGCAGATTTGCACTGCCCGCTTGCTTGCTTGGCCAAAAAGGGCGTATGCGTTTTCTCCTGAATATATTCAGGAGAAAACGCATACGCCCTTTTTGGCCAAGTGCACCATTGTCCAAGTTGTGCCCCTCTTCCTGTGCTTTACAGGCGATTCCAAGGTACCTCTTGAAATCTGTTTCCTGCTATTTTGCCTCACTTTCAAGTCCGCCTCGTTGACTTCCCTCAACAGATTTTTGGACGATAGTTGTCCTTTATCACTCTGCCAGTTTGTGAATTGCTGTGCCCCTGAGCTCCATTTCTCAACTCGGTTTTTGTGAGCTGAACGCAAGTCCAAAATTTTGGATCATGTCCTATACTGGTTCCCGGTGGGTGGCTGAGACTTTGGTTAATTCTTCTTCCTGCCGGGAAATTAGAGTGACATGTGCCCGTCCAAATGCCTAACAGCTACTCTCTCATGGGTTCTCCCTCGTCCCTTCCATCCTCTGCCAAATTGGGAACCTGTGCAAACCAGGAGGTTAAAGGGCCTGTCTGTCCAAGTTGGGAGATTGATAGTAAGGCAGTTGGAAAGTCAAACTGGAGCACCAGGAGAGGGACTATTCGTTGAGTTTTAGAAACCTTTCGTATTCACAGTGTGTCCATTCTCTAGGTTTCCTGTACATGTTATAGCTGTAGTAATATTCCCTTGAACCTGGAGAGTTGGGACCCATGGAATGGGGGCCATGCATTATTGCTTGAAAGTGTCTGCATTTGCTCACCCAATCTCACCAGTCCTCACAGTCCCAAGTGTCCAGCCTTATGCCACATCCAGCTGTCATTGTAGATAGGGTCTTTCCAGGTTTCCTCAGACACCCTGAAGGAATTGTAAAGAATTTCCCTGTTTTTTGGTTTTGCTTTTGAAATTCCTTTTTATAGTGGGTTTGAGCTGATTCTCGCTGCCATGTTTATGCCACTCTAGACACACTTGATTCCCTTATGGAGACATATCAATACATAGGTTTTAAGATTCTTACTAGTCAGATATATTCCTCTGTGGGAAATATGGGGTTTTGAGTCTCTTTCACTGAGGAAGGTGTCGGTTTTGTCAATTCCAAAGTTGGTGTTTGAAACGGTCCCTGTGCTTATATCAAACTCTGGTTTTATGCATCACCCCACCTCTCCTTCCCCTTTATGCAGGCATAAGAGTGTTTTCTAAATGTGAGACTCTGTTCTCTTTCCTAACTCAGTTCACGTGTAGCCATGTTTACAGGATCTTCATAAGTGATATCTTATGATAAGTTTCTTTTTCTGTGTGACTTATTTCACTTAGAATCATCGTACCTGAATCCACTCACTTTGCTGCTACTGGTCTTATGACATTGATTTCATGGCTGAGGGATATTCCATCGTCCGTAAGTAACACAATGTTTTGAACCATTTTTATATTTCCTGGGATATTTAAGGTGTACCCAAGTTGAGGTTCTTGTAGTCAGTGCAGCCCTAAATTTGGAGGTGGCTCTTTCTTATTGATTTTCAGTTTTCCCAAGGTATATTCCCTAGACTGGAAGTGGCCTTGGCTCTGTAGCTCTGTTGTTTACTTGTTTTAGGGAACACAATGCACTCCTCCAGTGAGGCAGTTGGCAATTTACATCCCGCCCATCAGCATAACAAGGCTCCCAGTTCTCCAGGGCCTGTCTTGCCTTTCTGGTTTTTACACATTTTGTGAATGTCCCTTTTGACCGGTGGGAAGTGATACTTCTTTGTAGTGCAGATTTGCATTGCCCGCTTGCTTGCTTGGCCAAAAAGGGCGTATGCGTTTTCTCCTGAATATATTCAGGAGAAAACGCATACGCCCTTTTTGGCCAAGTGCACCATTGTCGAACTTGTGCCCCTCTTCCTGTGCTTTACAGGCGATTCCAAGGTACCTCTTGAAATCTGTTTCCTGCTATTTTGCCTCGCTTTCAAGTCCGCCTCGTTGACTTCCCTCAACAGATTTTTGGGTGATTGTTGTCCTTTATCACTCTGCCAGTTTGTGAATTGCTGTGCCCCTGAGCTCCATTTCTCAACTCGTTTTTTGTGAGCTGAACGCAAGTCCAAAATTTTGGATCATGTCCTATACTGGTTCCCGGTGGGTGGCTGAGACTTTGGTTAATTCTTCTTCCTGCCGGGAAATTAGAGTGACATGTGCCCGTCCAAATGCCTAACAGCTACTCTCTCATGGGTTCTCCCTCGTCCCTTCCATCCTCTGCCAAATTGGGAACCTGTGCAAACCAGGAGGTTAAAGGGCCTGTCTCTCCAAGTTGGGAGATTGATAGTAAGGCAGTTGGAAAGTTAAACTGGAGCACCAGGAGAGGGACTATTCGTTGAGTTTTAGAAACCTTTCGTATTCACAGTGTGTCCATTCTCTAGGTTTCCTGTACATGTTATAGCTGTAGTAATATTCCCTTGAACCTGGAGAGTTGGGACCCATGGAATGGGGGCCATGCATTATTGCTTGAAAGGGTCTGCATTTGCTCACCCAATCTCACCAATCCTCTCAGTCCCAAGTGTCCAGCCTTATGCCACATCCAGCTGTCATTGTAGATAGGGTCTTTCCAGGTTTCCTCAGACACCCTGAAGGAATTGTAAAGAATTTCCCTGTTTTTTGGTTTTGCTTTTGAAATTCCTTTTTATAGTGGGTTTGAGCTGATTCTCGCTGCCATGTTTATGCCACTCTAGACACACTTGATTCCCTTATGGAGACATATCAATACATAGGTTTTAAGATTCTTACTAGTCAGATATATTCCTCTGTGGGAAATATGGGGTTTTGAGTCTCTTTCACGGAGGAAGGTGTCGGTTTTGTCAATTCCAAAGTTGGTTTTTGAAACGGTCCCTGTGCTTATATCAAACTCTGGTTTTATGCATCACCCCACCTCTCCTTCCCCTTTATGCAGGCATAAGAGTGTTTTCTAAATGTGAGACTCTGTTCTCTTTCCTAACTCAGTTCACGTGTAGCCATGTTTACAGGATCTTCATAAGTGATATCTTATGATAAGTTTCTTTTTCTGTGTGACTTATTTCACTTAGAATCGTCGTACCTGAATCCACTCACTTTGCTGCTACTGGTCTTATGACATTGATTTCATGGCTGAGGGATATTCCATCGTACGTAAGTACCACAATGTTTTGAACCATTTTTATATTTCCTGGGATATTTAAGGTGTACCCAAGTTGAGGTTCTTGTAGCCAGTGCAGCCCTAAATTTGGAGGTGGCTCTTTCTTATTGATTTTCAGTTTTCCCCAGGTATATTCCCTAGACTGGAAGTGGCCTTGGCTCTGTAGCTCTGTTGTTTACTTGTTTTAGGGAACACAATGCACTCCTCCAGTGAGGCAGTTGGCAATTTATATCCCGCCCATCAGCATAACAAGGCTCCCAGTTCTCCAGGGCCTGTCTTGCCTTTCTGGTTTTTACACATTTTGTGGATGTCCCTTTTGACCGGTGGGAAGTGATACTTCTTTGTAGTGCAGATTTGCACTGCCCGCTTGCTTGCTTGGCCAAAAAGGGCGTATGCGTTTTCTCCTGAATATATTCAGGAGAAAACGCATACGCCCTTTTTGGCCAAGTGCACCATTGTCCAAGTTGTGCCCCTCTTCCTGTGCTTTACAGGCGATTCCAAGGTACCTCTTGAAATCTGTTTCCTGCTATTTTGCCTCACTTTCAAGTCCGCCTCGTTGACTTCCCTCAACAGATTTTTGGACGATAGTTGTCCTTTATCACTCTGCCAGTTTGTGAATTGCTGTGCCCCTGAGCTCCATTTCTCAACTCGTTTTTTGTGAGCTGAACGCAAGTCCAAAATTTTGGATCATGTCCTATACTGGTTCCCAGTGGGTGGCTGAGACTTTGGTTAATTCTTCTTCCTGCCGGGAAATTAGAGTGACATGTGCCCGTCCAAATGCCTAACAGCTACTCTCTCATGGGTTCTCCCTCGTCCCTTCCATCCTCTGCCAAATTGGGAACCTGTGCAAACCAGGAGGTTAAAGGGCCTGTCTGTCCAAGTTGGGAGATTGATAGTAAGGCAGTTGGAAAGTCAAACTGGAGCACCAGGAGAGGGACTATTCGTTGAGTTTTAGAAACCTTTCGTATTCACAGTGTGTCCATTCTCTAGGTTTCCTGTACATGTTATAGCTGTAGTAATATTCCCTTGAACCTGGAGAGTTGGGACCCATGGAATGGGGGCCATGCATTATTGCTTGAAAGTGTCTGCATTTGCTCACCCAATCTCACCAATCCTCACAGTCCCAAGTGTCCAGCCTTATGCCACATCCAGCTGTCATTGTAGATAGGGTCTTTCCAGGTTTCCTCAGACACCCTGAAGGAATTGTAAAGAATTTCCCTGTTTTTTGGTTTTGCTTTTGAAATTCCTTTTTATAGTGGGTTTGAGCTGATTCTCGCTGCCATGTTTATGCCACTCTAGACACACTTGATTCCCTTATGGAGACATATCAATACATAGGTTTTAAGATTCTTACTAGTCAGATATATTCCTCTGTGGGAAATATGGGGTTTTGAGTCTCTTTCACTGAGGAAGGTGTCGGTTTTGTCAATTCCAAAGTTGGTGTTTGAAACGGTCCCTGTGCTTATATCAAACTCTGGTTTTATGCATCACCCCACCTCTCCTTCCCCTTTATGCAGGCATAAGAGTGTTTTCTAAATGTGAGACTCTGTTCTCTTTCCTAACTCAGTTCACGTGTAGCCATGTTTACAGGATCTTCCTAAGTGATATCTTATGATAAGTTTCTTTTTCTGTGTGACTTATTTCACTTAGAATCATCGTACCTGAATCCACTCACTTTGCTGCTACTGGTCTTATGACATTGATTTCATGGCTGAGGGATATTCCATCGTACGTAAGTACCACAATGTTTTGAACCATTTTTATATTTCCTGGGATATTTAAGGTGTACCCAAGTTGAGGTTCTTGTAGCCAGTGCAGCCCTAAATTTGGAGGTGGCTCTTTCTTATTGATTTTCAGTTTTCCCCAGGTATATTCCCTAGACTGGAAGTGGCCTTGGCTCTGTAGCTCTGTTGTTTACTTGTTTTAGGGAACACAATGCACTCCTCCAGTGAGGCAGTTGGCAATTTATATCCCGCCCATCAGCATAACAAGGCTCCCTGTTCTCCAGGGCCTGTCTTGCCTTTCTGGTTTTTACACATTTTTGGATGTCCCTTTTGACCGGTGGGAAGTGATACTTCTTTGTAGTGCAGATTTGCATTGCCCGCTTGCTTGCTTGGCCAAAAAGGGCGTATGCGTTTTCTCCTGAATATATTCAGGAGAAAACGCATACGCCCTTTTTGGCCAAGTGCACCATTGTCCAAGTTGTGCCCCTCTTCCTGTGCTTTACAGGCGATTCCAAGGTACCTCTTGAAATCTGTTTCCTGCTATTTTCCTCACTTTCAAGTCCGCCTCGTTGACTTCCCTCAACAGATTTTTGGACGATAGTTGTCCTTTATCACTCTGCCAGTTTGTGAATTGCTGTGCCCCTGAGCTCCATTTCTCAACTCGGTTTTTGTGAGCTGAACGCAAGTCCAAAATTTTGGATCATGTCCTATACTGGTTCCCGGTGGGTGGCTGAGACTTTGGTTAATTCTTCTTCCTGCCGGGAAATTAGAGTGACATGTGCCCGTCCAAATGCCTAACAGCTACTCTCTCATGGGTTCTCCCTCGTCCCTTCCATCCTCTGCCAAATTGGGAACCTGTGCAAACCAGGAGGTTAAAGGGCCTGTCTGTCCAAGTTGGGAGATTGATAGTAAGGCAGTTGGAAAGTCAAACTGGAGCACCAGGAGAGGGACTATTCGTTGAGTTTTAGAAACCTTTCGTATTCACAGTGTGTCCATTCTCTAGGTTTCCTGTACATGTTATAGCTGTAGTAATATTCCCTTGAACCTGGAGAGTTGGGACCCATGGAATGGGGGCCATGCATTATTGCTTGAAAGTGTCTGCATTTGCTCACCCAATCTCACCAATCCTCACAGTCCCAAGTGTCCAGCCTTATGCCACATCCAGCTGTCATTGTAGATAGGGTCTTTCCAGGTTTCCTCAGACACCCTGAAGGAATTGTAAAGAATTTCCCTGTTTTTTGGTTTTGCTTTTGAAATTCCTTTTTATAGTGGGTTTGAGCTGATTCTCGCTGCCATGTTTATGCCACTCTAGACACACTTGATTCCCTTATGGAGACATATCAATACATAGGTTTTAAGATTCTTACTAGTCAGATATATTCCTCTGTGGGAAATATGGGGTTTTGAGTCTCTTTCACTGAGGAAGGTGTCGGTCTTGTCAATTCCAAAGTTGGTTTTTGAAACGGTCCCTGTGCTTATATCAAACTCTGGTTTTATGCATCACCCCACCTCTCCTTCCCCTTTATGCAGGCATAAGAGTGTTTTCTAAATGTGAGACTCTGTTCTCTTTCCTAACTCAGTTCACGTGTAGCCATGTTTACAGGATCTTCATAAGTGATATCTTATGATAAGTTTCTTTTTCTGTGTGACTTATTTCACTTAGAATCATCGTACCTGAATCCACTCACTTTGCTGCTACTGGTCTTATGACATTGATTTCATGGCTGAGGGATATTCCATCGTCCGTAAGTAACACAATGTTTTGAACCATTTTTATATTTCCTGGGATATTTAAGGTGTACCCAAGTTGAGGTTCTTGTAGTCAGTGCAGCCCTAAATTTGGAGGTGGCTCTTTCTTATTGATTTTCAGTTTTCCCAAGGTATATTCCCTAGACTGGAAGTGGCCTTGGCTCTGTAGCTCTGTTGTTTACTTGTTTTAGGGAACACAATGCACTCCTCCAGTGAGGCAGTTGGCAATTTACATCCCGCCCATCAGCATAACAAGGCTCCCAGTTCTCCAGGGCCTGTCTTGCCTTTCTGGTTTTTACACATTTTGTGGATGTCCCTTTTGACCGGTGGGAAGTGATACTTCTTTGTAGTGCAGATTTGCATTGCCCGCTTGCTTGCTTGGCCAAAAAGGGCGTATGCGTTTTCTCCTGAATATATTCAGGAGAAAACGCATACGCCCTTTTTGGCCAAGTGCCCCATTGTCCAAGTTGTGCCCCTCTTCCTGTGCTTTACAGGCGATTCCAAGGTACCTCTTGAAATCTGTTTCCTGCTATTTTGCCTCGCTTTCAAGTCCGCCTCGTTGACTTCCCTCAACAGATTTTTGGACGATAGTTGTCCTTTATCACTCTGCCAGTTTGTGAATTGCTGTGCCCCTGAGCTCCATTTCTTAACTCGTTTTTTGTGAGCTGAACGCAAGTCCAAAATTTTGGATCATGTCCTATACTGGTTCCCGGTGGGTGGCTGAGACTTTGGTTAATTCTTCTTCCTGCCGGGAAATTAGAGTGACATGTGCCCGTCCAAATCCCTAACAGCTACTCTCTCATGGGTTCTCCCTCGTCCCTTCCATCCTCTGCCAAATTGGGAACCTGTGCAAACCAGGAGGTTAAAGGGCCTGTCTCTCCAAGTTGGGAGATTGATAGTAAGGCAGTTGGAAAGTCAAACTGGAGCACCAGGAGAGGGACTATTCGTTGAGTTTTAGAAACCTTTCGTATTCACAATGTGTCCATTCTCTAGGTTTCCTGTACATGTTATAGCTGTAGTAATATTCCCTTGAACCTGGAGAGTTGGGACCCATGGAATGGGGGCCATGCATTATTGCTTGAAAGGGTCTGCATTTGCTAACCCAATCTCACCAATCCTCTCAGTCCCAAGTGTCCAGCCTTATGCCACATCCAGCTGTCATTGTAGATAGGGTCTTTCCAGGTTTCCTCAGACACCCTGAAGGAATTGTAAAGAATTTCCCTGTTTTTTCGTTTTGCTTTTGAAATTCCTTTTTATAGTGGGTTTGAGCTGATTCTCGCTGCCATGTTTATGCCACTCTAGACACACTTGATTCCCTTATGGAGTCATATCAATACATAGGTTTTAAGATTCTTACTAGTCAGATATATTCCTCTGCGGGAAATATGGGGTTTTGAGTCTCTTTCACTGAGGAAGGTGTAGGTCTTGTCTATTCCAAAGTTGGTTTTTGGAACGGTCCCTGTGCTTATATCAAACTCTGGTTTTATGCATCACCCCACCTCTCCATCCCCTTTATGCAGGCATAAGTGTGTTTTCTAAATGTGAGACTCTGTTCTCTTTCCTAACTCAGTTCACGTGTAGCCATGTTTACAGGATCTTCATAAGTGATATCTTATGAAAAGTTCCTTTTTCTGTGTGACTTATTTCACTTAGAATCATCGTACCTGAATCCACTCACTTTGCTGCTACTGGTCTTATGACATTGATTTCATGGCTGAGGGATATTCCATCGTACGTAAGTACCACAATGTTTTGAACCATTTTTATGTTTCCTGGGATATTTAAGGTGTACCCAAGTTGAGGTTCTTGTAGCCAGTGCAGCCCTAAATTTGGAGGTGGCTGTTTCTTATTGCTTTTCAGTTTTCCCAAGGTATATTCCCTAGACTGGAAGTGGCCTTGGCTCTGTAGCTCTGTTGTTTACTTGTTTTAGGGAACACAATGCACTCCTCCAGTGAGGCAGTTGGCAATTGACATCCCGCCCATCAGCATAACAAGGCTCCCTGTTCTCCAGGGCCTGTCTTGCCTTTCTGGTTTTTACACATTTTGTGGATGTCCCTTTTGACCGGTGGGAAATGATACTTCTTTGTAGTGCAGATTTGCATTACCGCTTGCTTGCTTGGCCAAAAAGGGCGTATGCGTTTTCTCCTGAATATATTCAGGAGAAAACGCATACGCCCTTTTTGGCCAAGTGCATCATTGTCCAAGTTGTGCCCCTCTTCCTGTGCTTTACAGGCGATTCCAAGGTACCTCTTGAAATCTGTTTCCTGCTATTTTGCCTGGCTTTCAAGTCCGCCTCGTTGACTTCCCTCAACAGATTTTTGGACGATAGTTGTCCTTTATCACTCTGCCAGTTTGTGAATTGCTGTGCCCCTGAGCTCCATTTCTCAACTCGTTTTTTGTGAGCTGAACGCAAGTCCAAAATTTTGGATCATGTACTATACTGGTTCCCGGTGGGTGGCTGAGACTTTGGTTAATTCTTCTTCCTGCCGGGAAATTAGAGTGACATGTGCCCGTCCAAATGCCTAACAGCTACTCTCTCATGGGTTCTCCCTCTTCCCTTCCATCCTCTGCCAAATTGGGAACCTGTGCAAACCAGGAGGTTAAAGGGCCTGTCTCTCCAAGTTGGGAGATTGATAGTAAGGCAGTTGGAAAGTCAAACTGGAGCACCAGGAGAGGGACTATTCGTTGTGTTTTAGAAACCTTTCGTATTCACAGTGTGTCCATTCTCTAGGTTTCCTGTACATGTTATAGCTGTAGTAATATTCCCTTGAACCTGGAGAGTTGGGATCCATGGAATGGGGGCCATGCATTATTGCTTGAAAGGGTCTGCATTTGCTCACCCAATCTCACCAATCCTCTCAGTCCCAAGTGTCCAGCCTTATGCCACATCCAGCTGTCATTGTAGATAGGGTCTTTCCAGGTTTCCTCAGACACCCTGAAGGAATTGTAAAGAATTTCCCTGTTTTTTGGTTTTGCTTTTGAAATTCCTTTTTATAGTGGGTTTGAGCTGATTCTCGCTTCCATGTTTATGCCACTCTAGACACACTTGATTCCCTTATGGAGACATATCAATACATAGGTTTTAAGATTCTTACTAGTCAGATATATTCCTCTGTGGGAAATATGGGGTTTTGAGTCTCTTTCACTAAGGAAGGTGTCGGTCTTGTCAATTCCAAAGTTGGTTTTTGAAACGGTCCCTGTGCTTATATCAAACTCTGGTTTTATGCATCACCCCACCTCTCCTTCCCCTTTATGCAGGCATAAGAGTGTTTTCTAAATGTGAGACTCTGTTCTCTTCCCTAACTCAGTTCACGTGTAGCCATGTTTACAGGATCTTCATAAGTGATATCTTATGATAAGTTTGTTTTTCTGTGTGACTTATTTCTCTTAGAATCATCGTACCTGAATCCACTCACTTTGCTGCTACTGGTCTTATGACATTGATTTCATGGCTGAGGGATATTCCATCGTACGTAAGTACCACAATGTTTTGAACCATTTTTATATTTCCTGGGATATTTAAGGTGTACCCAAGTTGAGGTTCTTGTAGCCAGTGCAGCCCTAAATTTGGAGGTGGCTCTTTCTTATTGATTTTCAGTTTTCCCAAGGTATATTCCCTAGACTGGAAGTGGCCTTGGCTCTGTAGCTCTGTTGTTTACTTGTTTTAGGGAACACAATGCACTCCTCCAGTGAGGCAGTTGGCAAATTACATCCCGCCCATCAGCATAACAAGGCTCCCTGTTCTCCAGGGCCTGTCTTGCCTTTCTGGTTTTTACACATTTTGTGGATGTCCCTTTTGACCGGTGGGAAGTGATACTTCTTTGTAGTGCAGATTTGCATTGCCCGCTTGCTTGCTTGGCCAAAAAGGGCGTATGCGTTTTCTCCTGAATATATTCAGGAGAAAACGCATACGCCCTTTTTGGCCAAGTGCACCATTGTCGAACTTGTGCCCCTCTTCCTGTGCTTTACAGGCGATTCCAAGGTACCTCTTGAAATCTGTTTCCTGCTATTTTGCCTCGCTTTCAAGTCCGCCTCGTTGACTTCCCTCAACAGATTTTTGGACGATAGTTGTCCTTTATCACTCTGCCAGTTTGTGAATCGCTGTGCCCCTGAGCTCCATTTCTCAACTCGTTTTTTGTGAGCTGAACGCAAGTCCAAAATTTTGGATCATGTCCTATACTGGTTCCCGGTGGGTGGCTGAGACTTTGGTTAATTCTTCTTCCTGCCGGGAAATTAGAGTGACATGTGCCCGTCCAAATGCCTAACAGCTACTCTCTCATGGGTTCTCCCTCGTCCCTTCCATCCTCTGCCAAATTGGGAACCTGTGCAAACCAGGAGGTTAAAGGGCCTGTCTCTCCAAGTTGGGAGATTGATAGTAAGGCAGTTGGAAAGTCAAACTGGAGCACCAGGAGAGGGACTATTCGTTGTGTTTTAGAAACCTTTCGTATTCACAGTGTGTCCATTCTCTAGGTTTCCTGTACATGTTATAGCTGTAGTAATATTCCCTTGAACCTGGAGAGTTGGGATCCATGGAATGGGGGCCATGCATTATTGCTTGAAAGGGTCTGCATTTGCTCACCCAATCTCACCAATCCTCTCAGTCCCAAGTGTCCAGCCTTATGCCACATCCAGCTGTCATTGTAGATAGGGTCTTTCCAGGTTTCCTCAGACACCCTGAAGGAATTGTAAAGAATTTCCCTGTTTTTTGGTTTTGCTTTTGAAATTCCTTTTTATAGTGGGTTTGAGCTGATTCTCGCTGCCATGTTCATGCCACTCTAGACACACTTGATTCCCTTATGGAGACATATCAATACATAGGTTTTAAGATTCTTACTAGTCAGATATATTCCTCTGTGGGAAATATGGGGTTTTGAGTCTCTTTCACTAAGGAAGGTGTCGGTCTTGTCAATTCCAAAGTTGGTGTTTGAAACGGTCCCTGTGCTTATATCAAACTCTGGTTTTATGCATCACCCCACCTCTCCTACCCCTTTATGCAGGCATAAGAGTGTTTTCTAAATGTGAGACTCTGTTCTCTTTCCTAACTCAGTTCACGTGTAGCCATGTTTACAGGATCTTCATAAGTGATATCTTATGATAAGTTTCTTTTTCTGTGTGACTTATTTCACTTAGAATCATCGTACCTGAATCCACTCACTTTGCTGCTACTGGTCTTATGACATTGATTTCATGGCTGAGGGATATTCCATCGTACGTAAGTACCACAATATTTTGAACCATTTTTATATTTCCTGGGATATTTAAGGTGTACCCAAGTTGAGGTTCTTGTAGTCAGTGCAGCCCTAAATTTGGAGGTGGCTCTTTCTTATTGATTTTCAGTTTTCCCAAGGTATATTCCCTAGACTGGAAGTGGCCTTGGCTCTGTAGCTCTGTTGTTTACTTGTTTTAGGGAACACAATGCACTCCTCCAGTGAGGCAGTTGGCAATTTACATCCCGCCCATCAGCATAACAAGGCTCCCAGTTCTCCAGGGCCTGTCTTGCCTTTCTGGTTTTTACACATTTTGTGGATGTCCCTTTTGACCGGTGGGAAATGATACTTCTTTGTAGTGCAGATTTGCATTGCCCGCTTACTTTCTTGGCCAAAAAGGGCGTATGCCTTTTCTCCTGAATATATTCAGGAGAAAACGCATACGCCCTTTTTTGGCCAAGTGCACCATTGTACAAGTTGTGCCCCTCTTCCTGTGCTTTACAGGCGATTCCAAGGTACCTCTTGAAATCTGTTTCCTGCTATTTTGCCTCGCTTTCAAGTCCGCCTCGTTGACTTCCCTCAACAGATTTTTGGGTGATAGTTGTCCTTTATCACTCTGCCAGTTTGTGAATTGCTGTGCCCCTGAGCTCCATTTCTCAACTCGTTTTTTGTGAGCTGAACGCAAGTCCAAAATTTTGGATCATGTCCTATACTGGTTCCCGGTGGGTGGCTGAGTCTTTGGTTAATTCTTCTTCCTGCCGGGAAATTAGAGTGACATGTGCCCGTCCAAATGCCTAACAGCTACTCTCTCATGGGTTCTCCCTCGTCCCTTCCATCCTCTGCCAAATTGGGAACCTGTGCAAACCAGGATGTTAAAGGGCCTGTCTCTCCAAGTTGGGAGATTGATAGTAAGGCAGATGGAAAGTCAAACTGGAGCACCAGGAGAGGGACTATTCGTTGAGTTTTAGAAACCTTTCGTATTCACAGTGTGTCCATTCTCTAGGTTTCCTGTACATGTTATAGCTGTAGTAATATTCCCTTGAACCTGGAGAGTTGGGACCCATGGAATGGGGGCCATGCATTATTGCTTGAAAGGGTCTGCATTTGCTCACCCAATCTCACCAATCCTCTCAGTCCCAAGTGTCCAGCCTTATGCCACATCCAGCTGTCATTGTAGATAGGGTCTTTCCAGGTTTCCTCAGACACCCTGAAGGAATTGTAAAGAATTTCCCTGTTTTTTGGTTTTGCTTTTGAAATTCCTTTTTATAGTGGGTTTGAGCTGATTCTCACTGCCATGTTTATGCCACTCTAGACACACTTGATTCCCTTATGGAGTCATATCAATACATAGGTTTTAAGATTCTTACTAGTCAGATATATTCCTCTGCGGGAAATATGGGGTTTTGAGTCTCTTTCACTGAGGAAGGTGTAGGTCTTGTCAATTGCAAAGTTGGTTTTTGGAACGGTCCCTGTGCTTATATCAAACTCTGGTTTTATGCATCACCCCACCTCTCCATCCCCTTTATGCAGGCATAAGAGTGTTTTCTAAATGTGAGACTCTGTTCTCTTTCCTAACTCAGTTCACGTGTAGCCATGTTTACAGGATCTTCATAAGTGATATCTTATGATAAGTTCCTTTTTCTGTGTGACTTATTTCACTTAGAATCATCGTACCTGAATCCACTCACTTTGCTGCTACTGGTCTTATGACATTGATTTCATGGCTGAGGGATATTCCATCGTACGTAAGTACCACAATGTTTTGAACCATTTTTATGTTTCCTGGGATATTTAAGGTGTACCCAAGTTGAGGTTCTTGTAGCCAGTGCAGCCCTAAATTTGGAGGTGGCTGTTTCTTATTGATTTTCAGTTTTCCCAAGGTATATTCCCTAGACTGGAAGTGGCCTTGGCTCTGTAGCTCTGTTGTTTACTTGTTTTAGGGAACACAATGCACTCCTCCAGTGAGGCAGTTGGCAATTGACATCCCGCCCATCAGCATAACAAGGCTCCCTGTTCTCCAGGGCCTGTCTTGCCTTTCTGGTTTTTACACATTTTGTGGATGTCCCTTTTGACCGGTGGGAAATGATACTTCTTTGTAGTGCAGATTTGCATTACCCGCTTGCTTGCTTCACCAAAAAGGGCGTGTGCGTTTTCTCCTGAATATATTCAGGAGAAAACGCATACGCCCTTTTTGGCCAAGTGCACCATTGTCCAAGTTGTGCCCCTCTTCCTGTGCTTTACAGGCGATTCCAAGGTACCTCTTGAAATCTGTTTCCTGCTATTTTGCCTCGCTTTCAAGTCCGCCTCGTTGACTTCCCTCAACAGATTTTTGGACGATAGTTGTCCTTTATCACTCTGCCAGTTTGTGAATTGCTGTGCCCCTGAGCTCCATTTCTCAACTCGTTTTTTGTGAGCTGAACGCAAGTCCAAAATTTTGGATCATGTCCTATACTGGTTCCCGGTGGGTGGCTGAGACTTTGGTTAATTCTTCTTCCTGTCGGGAAATTAGAGTGACATGTGCCCGTCCAAATGCCTAACAGCTACTCTCTCATGGGTTCTCCCTCGTCCCTTCCATCCTCTGCCAAATTGGGAACCTGTGCAAACCAGGAGGTTAAAGGGCCTGTCTCTCCAAGTTGGGAGATTGTTAGTAAGGCAGTTGGAAAGTCAAACTGGAGCACCAGGAGAGGGACTATTCGTTGAGTTTTAGAAACCTTTCGTATTCACAGTGTGTCTATTCTCTAGGTTTCCTGTACATGTTATAGCTGTAGTAATATTCCCTTGAACCTGGAGAGTTGGGACCCATGGAATGGGGGCCATGCATTATTGCTTGAAAGGGTCTGCATTTGCTCACCCAATCTCACCAATCCTCTCAGTCCCAAGTGTCCAGCCTTATGCCACATCCAGCTGTCATTGTAGATAGGGTCTTTCCAGGTTTCCTCAGACACCCTGAAGGAATTGTAAAGAATTTCCCTGTTTTTTCGTTTTGCTTTTGAAATTCCTTTTTATAGTGGGTTTGAGCTGATTCTCGCTGCCATGTTTATGCCACTCTAGACACACTTGATTCCCTTATGGAGTCATATCAATACATAGGTTTTAAGATTCTTACTAGTCAGATATATTCCTCTGCGGGAAATATGGGGTTTTGAGTCTCTTTCACTGAGGAAGGTGTAGGTCTTGTCTATTCCAAAGTTGGTTTTTGGAACGGTCCCTGTGCTTATATCAAACTCTGGTTTTATGCATCACCCCACATCTCCATCCCCTTTATGCAGGCATAAGAGTGTTTTCTAAATGTGAGACTCTGTTCTCTTTCCTAACTCAGTTCACGTGTAGCCATGTTTACAGGATCTTCATAAGTGATATCTTATGATAAGTTTCTTTTTCTGTGTGACTTATTTCACTTAGAATCATCGTACCTGAATCCACTCACTTTGCTGCTACTGGTCTTATGACATTGATTTCATGGCTGAGGGATATTCCATCGTACGTAAGTACCACAATGTTTTGAACCATTTTTATATTTCCTGGGATATTTAAGGTGTACCCAAGTTGAGGTTCTTGTAGTCAGTGCAGCCCTAAATTTGGAGGTGGCTCTTTCTTTTTGATTTTCAGTTTTCCCAAGGTATATTCCCTAGACTGGAAGTGGCCTTGGCTCTGTAGCTCTGTTGTTTACTTGTTTTAGGGAACACAATGCACTCTTCCAGTGAGGCAGTTGGCAGTTTACATCCCGCCCATCAGCATAACAAGGCTCCCAGTTCTCCAGGACCTGTCTTGCCTTTCTGGTTTTTACACTTTTTGTGGATGTCCCTTTTGACGGGTGGGAAGTGATACTTCTTTGTAGTGCAGATTTGCATTGCCCGCTTGCTTGCTTGGCCAAAAAGGGCGTATGCGTTTTCTCCTGAATATATTCAGGAGAAAACGCATACGCCCTTTTTGGCCAAGTGCACCATTGTCCAAGTTGTGCCCCTCTTCCTGTGCTTTACAGGCGATTCCAACGTACGTCTTGAAATCTGTTTCCTGCTATTTTGCCTCACTTTCAAGTCCGCCTCGTTGACTTCCCTCAACAGATTTTTGGACGATAGTTGTCCTTTATCACTCTGCCAGTTTGTGAATTGCTGTGCCCCTGAGCTCCATTTCTCAACTCGTTTTTTGTGAGCTGAACGCAAGTCCAAAATTTTGGATCCTGTCCTATACTGGTTCCCGGTGGGTGGCTGAGACTTTGGTTAATTCTTCTTCCTGCCGGGAAATTAGAGTGACATGTGCCCGTCCAAATGCCTAACAGCTACTCTCTCATGGGTTCTCCCTCGTCCCTTCCATCCTCTGCCAAATTGGGAACCTGTGCAAACCAGGAGGTTAAAGGGCCTGTCTCTCCAAGTTGGGAGATTGATAGTAAGGCAGTTGGAAAGTCAAACTGGAGCACCAGGAGAGGGACTATTCGTTGAGTTTTAGAAACCTTTCGTATTCACAGTGTGTACATTCTCTAGGTTTCCTGTACATGTTATAGCTGTAGTAATATTCCCTTGAACCTGGAGAGTTGGGACCCATGGAATGGGGGCCATGCATTATTGCTTGAAAGGGTCTGCATTTGCTCACCCAATCTCACCAATCCTCTCAGTCCCAAGTGTCCAGCCTTATGCCACATCCAGCTGTCATTGTAGATAGGGTCTTTCCAGGTTTCCTCAGACACCCTGAAGGAATTGTAAAGAATTTCCCTGTTTTTTGGTTTTGCTTTTGAAATTCCTTTTTATAGTGGGTTTGAGCTGATTCTCGCTGCCATGTTTATGCCACTCTAGACACACTTGATTCCCTTATGGAGTCATATCAATGCATAGGTTTTAAGATTCTTACTAGTCAGATATATTCCTCTGTGGGAAATATGGGGTTTTGAGTCTCTTTCACTGAGGAAGGTGTAGGTCTTGTCTATTCCAAAGTTGGTTTTTGGAACGGTCCCTGTGCTTATATCAAACTCTGGTTTTATGCATCACCCGACCTCTCCATCCCCTTTATGCAGGCATAAGAGTGTTTTCTAAATGTGAGACTCTGTTCTCTTTCCTAACTCAGTTCACGTGTAGCCATGTTTACAGGATCTTCATAAGTGATATCTTATGATAAGTTTCTTTTTCTGTGTGACTTATTTCACTTAGAATCATCGTACCTGAATCCACTCACTTTGCTGCTACTGGTCTTATGACATTGATTTCATCGCTGAGGGATATTCCATCATACGTAAGTACCACAATGTTTTGAACCATTTTTATATTTCCTGGGATATTTAAGGTGTACCCAAGTTGAGGTTCTTGTAGTCAGTGCAGCCCTAAATTTGGAGGTGGCTCTTTCTTATTGATTTTCAGTTTTCCCAAGGTATATTCCCTAGACTGGAAGTGGCCTTGGCTCTGTAGCTCTGTTGTTTACTTGTTTTAGGGAACACAATGCACTCCTCCAGTGAGGCAGTTGGCAATTTACATCCCGCCCATCAGCATAACAAGGCTCCCAGTTCTCCAGGGCCTGTCTTGCCTTTCTGGTTTTTACACATTTTGTGGATGTCCCTTTTGACTGGTGGGAAGTGATACTTCTTTGTAGTGCAGATTTGCATTGCCCGCTTGCTTGCTTGGCCAAAAAGGGCGTATGCGTTTTCTCCTGAATATATTCAGGAGAAAACGCATACGCCCTTTTTGGCCAAGTGCACCATTGTCCAAGTTGTGCCCCTCTTCCTGTTCTTTACAGGCCATTCCAAGGTACCTCTTGAAATCTGTTTCCTGCTATTTTGCCTCGCTTTCAAGTCCACCTCGTTGACTTCCCTCAACAGATTTTTGGACGATAGTTGTCCTTTATCACTCTGCCAGTTTGTGAATTGCTGTGCCCCTGAGCTCCATTTCTCAACTCGTTTTTTGTGAGCTGAACACAAGTCCAAAATTTTGGATCATGTCCTATACTGGTTCCCGGTGGGTGGCTGAGACTTTGGTTAATTCTTCTTCCTGCCGGGAAATTAGAGTGACATGTGCCCGTCCAAATGCCTAACAGCTACTCTCTCATGGGTTCTCCCTCTTCCCTTCCATCCTCTGCCAAATTGGGAACATGTGCAAACCAGGAGGTTAAAGGGCCTGTCTCTCCAAGTTGGGAGATTGATAGTAAGGCAGTTGGAAAGTCAAACTGGAGCACCAGGAGAGGGACTATTCATTGAGTTTTAGAAACCTTTCGTATTCACAGTGTGTACATTCTCTAGGTTTCCTGTACATGTTATAGCTGTAGTAATATTCCCTTGAACCTGGAGAGTTGGGACCCATGGAATGGGGGCCATGCATTATTGCTTGAAAGGGTCTGCATTTGCTCACCCAATCTCACCAATCCTCTCAGTCCCAAGTGTCCAGCCTTATGCCACATCCAGCTGTCATTGTAGATAGGGTCTTTCCAGGTTTCCTCAGACACCCTGAAGGAATTGAAAAGAATTTCCCTGTTTTTTGGTTTTGCTTTTGAAATTCCTTTTTATAGTGGGTTTGAGCTGATTCTCGCTGCCATGTTTATGCCACTCTAGACACACTTGATTCCCTTATGGAGTCATATCAATGCATAGGTTTTAAGATTCTTACTAGTCAGATATATTCCTCTGCGGGAAATATGGGGTTTTGAGTCTCTTTCACTGAGGAAGGTGTAGGTCTTGTCTATTCCAAAGTTGGTTTTTGGAACGGTCCCTGTGCTTATATCAAACTCTGGTTTTATGCATCACCCGACCTCTCCATCCCCTTTATGCAGGCATAAGAGTGTTTTCTAAATGTGAGACTCTGTTCTCTTTCCTAACTCAGTTCACGTGTAGCCATGTTTACAGGATCTTCATAAGTGATATCTTATGATAAGTTTCTTTTTCTGTGTGACTTATTTCACTTAGAATCATCGTACCTGAATCCACTCACTTTGCTGCTACTGGTCTTATGACATTGATTTCATCGCTGAGGGATATTCCATCATACGTAAGTACCACAATGTTTTGAACCATTTTTATATTTCCTGAGATATTTAAGGTGTACCCAAGTTGAGGTTCTTGTAGTCAGTGCAGCCCTAAATTTGGAGGTGGCTCTTTCTTATTGATTTTCAGTTTTCCCAAGGTATATTCCCTAGACTGGAAGTGGCCTTGGCTCTGTAGCTCTGTTGTTTACTTGTTTTAGGGAACACAATGCACTCCTCCAGTGAGGCAGTTGGCAATTTACATCCCGCCCATCAGCATAACAAGGCTCCCAGTTCTCCAGGGCCTGTCTTGCCTTTCTGGTTTTTACACATTTTGTGGATGTCCCTTTTGACCGGTGGGAAATGATACTTCTTTGTAGTGCAGATTTGCATTGCCCGCTTACTTGCTTGGCCAAAAAGGGCGTATGCGTTTTCTCCTAAATATATTCAGGAGAAAACGCATACGCCCTTTTTTGGCCAAGTGCACCATTGTCCAAGTTGTGCCCCTCTTCCTGTGCTTTACAGGCGATTCCAACGTACCTCTTGAAATCTGTTTCCTGCTATTTTGCCTCGCTTTCAAGTCCGCCTCGTTGACTTCCCTCAACAGATTTTTGGACGATAGTTGTCCTTTATCACTCTGCCAGTTTGTGAATTGCTGTGCCCCTGAGCTCCATTTCTCAACTCGTTTTTTGTGAGCTGAACGCAAGTCCAAAATTTTGGATCCTGTCCTATACTGGTTCCCGGTGGGTGGCTGAGACTTTGGTTAATTCTTCTTCCTGCCGGGAAATTAGAGTGACATGTGCCCGTCCAAATGCCTAACAGCTACTCTCTCATGGGTTCTCCCTCGTCCCTTCCATCCTCTGCCAAATTGGGAAGCTGTGCAAACCAGGAGGTTAAAGGGCCTGTCTCTCCAAGTTGGGAGATTGATAGTAAGGCAGTTGGAAAGTCAAACTGGAGCACCAGGAGAGGGACTATTCGTTGAGTTTTAGAAACCTTTCGTATTCACAGTGTGTCCATTCTCTAGGTTTCCTGTACATGTTATAGCTGTAGTAATATTCCCTTGAACCTGGAGAGTTGGGACCCATGGAATGGGGCCATGCATTATTGCTTGAAAGGGTCTGCATTTGGTCACCCAATCTCACCAATCCTCTCAGTCCCAAGTGTCCAGCCTTATGCCACATCCAGCTGTCATTGTAGATAGGGTCTTTCCAGGTTTCCTCAGACACCCTGAAGGAATTGTAAAGAATTTCCCTGTTTTTTGGTTTTGCTTTTGAAATTCCTTTTTATAGTGGGTTTGAGCTGATTCTCGCTGCCATGTTTATGCCACTCTAGACACACTTGATTCCCTTATGGAGACATATCAATACATAGGTTTTAAGATTCTTACTAGTCAGATATATTCCTCTGTGGGAAATATGGGGTTTTGAGTCTCTTTCACTGAGGAAGGTGTCGGTCTTGTCAATTCCAAAGTTGGTTTTTGAAATGGTCCCTGTGCTTATATCAAACTCTGGTTTTATGCATCACCCCACCTCTCCTTACCCTTTATGCAGGCATAAGAGTGTTTTCTAAATGTGAGACTCTGTTCTCTTTCCTAACTCAGTTCACGTGTAGCCATGTTTACAGTATCTTCATAAGTGATATCTTATGATAAGTGTCTTTTTCTGTGTGACTTATTTCACTTAGAATCATCGTACCTGAATCCACTCACTTTGCTGCTACTGGTCTTATGACATTGATTTCATGGCTGAGGGATATTCCATCGTACGTAAGTACCACAATGTTTTGAACCATTTTTATATTTCCTGGGATATTTAAGGTGTACCCAAGTTGAGGTTCTTGTAGCCAGTGCAGCCCTAAATTTGGAGGTGGCTCTTTCTTATTGATTTTCAGTTTTCCCCAGGTATATTCCCTAGACTGGAAGTGGCCTTGGCTCTGTAGCTCTGTTGTTTACTTGTTTTAGGGAACACAATGCACTCCTCCAGTGAGGCAGTTGGCAATTTACATCCCGCCCATCAGCATAACAAGGCTCCCTGTTCTCCAGGGCCTGTCTTGCCTTTCTGGTTTTTACACATTTTGTGGATGTCCCTTTTGACCGGTGGGAAGTGATACTTCTTTGTAGTGCAGATTTGCATTGCCCGCTTGCTTGCTTGGCCAAAAAGGGCGTATGCGTTTTCTCCTGAATATATTCAGGAGAAAACGCATACGCCCTTTTTGGCCAAGTGCACCATTGTCCAAGTTGTGCCCCTCTTCCTGTGCTTTACAGGCGATTCCAACGTACCTCTTGAAATCTGTTTCCTGCTATTTTGCCTCACTTTCAAGTCCGCCTCGTTGACTTCCCTCAACAGATTTTTGGACGATAGTTGTCCTTTATCACTCTGCCAGTTTGTGAATTGCTGTGCCCCTGAGCTCCATTTCTCAACTCGTTTTTTGTGAGCTGAACGCAAGTCCAAAATTTTGGATCATGTCCTATACTGGTTCCCGGTGGGTGGCTGAGACTTTGGTTAATTCTTCTTCCTGCCGGGAAATTAGAGTGACATGTGCCCGTCCAAATGCCTAACAGCTACTCTCTCATGGGTTCTCCCTCGTCCCTTCCATCCTCTGCCAAATTGGGAACCTGTGCAAACCAGGAGGTTAAAGGGCCTGTCTCTCCAAGTTGGGAGATTGATAGTAAGGCAGTTGGAAAGTCAAACTGGAGCACCAGGAGAGGGACTATTCGTTGAGTTTTAGAAACCTTTCGTATTCACAGTGTGTCCATTCTCTAGGTTTCCTGTACATGTTATAGCTGTAGTAATATTCCCTTGAACCTGGAGAGTTGGGACCCATGGAATGGGGGCCATGCATTATTGCTTGAAAGGGTCTGCATTTGCTCACCCAATCTCACCAATCCTCTCAGTCCCAAGTGTGCAGCCTTATGCCACATCCAGCTGTCATTGTAGATAGGGTCTTTCCAGGTTTCCTCAGACACCCTGAAGGAATTGTAAAGAATTTCCCTGTTTTTTGGTTTTGCTTTTGAAATTCCTTTTTATAGTGGGTTTGAGCTGATTCTCGCTGCCATGTTTATGCCTCTCTAGACACACTTGATTCCCTTATGGAGACATATCAATACATAGGTTTTAAGGTTCTTACTAGTCAGATATATTCCTCTGTGGGAAATATGGGGTTTTGAGTCTCTTTCACTGAGGAAGGTGTCGGTCTTGTCAATTCCAAAGTTGGTTTTTGAAACGGTCCCTGTGCTTATATCAAACTCTGGTTTTATGCATCACCCCACCTCTCCTTCCCCTTTATGCAGGCATAAGAGTGTTTTCTAAATGTGAGACTCTGTTCTCTTTCCTAACTCAGTTCACGTGTAGCCATGTTTACAGGATCTTCATAAGTGATATCTTATGATAAGTTTCTTTTTCTGTGTGACTTATTTCACTTAGAATCATCGTACCTGAATCCACTCACTTTGCTGCTACTGGTCTTATGACATTGATTTCATGGCTGAGGGATATTCCATCGTACGTAAGTACCACAATGTTTTGAACCATTTTTATATTTCCTGGGATATTTAAGGTGTACCCAAGTTGAGGTTCTTGTAGTCAGTGCAGCCCTAAATTTGGAGGTGGCTCTTTCTTATTGATTTTCAGTTTTCCCAAGGTATATTCCCTAGACTGGAAGTGGCCTTGGCTCTGTAGCTCTGTTGTTTACTTGTTTTAGGGAACACAATGCACTCCTCCAGTGAGGCAGTTGGCAATTTACATCCCGCCCATCAGCATAACAAGGCTCCCAGTTCTCCAGGGCCTGTCTTGCCTTTCTGGTTTTTACACATTTTGTGGATGTCCCTTTTGACCGGTGGGAAATGATACTTCTTTGTAGTGCAGATTTGCATTGCCCGCTTACTTGCTTGGCCAAAAAGGGCGTATGCGTTTTCTCCTAAATATATTCAGGAGAAAACGCATACGCCCTTTTTTGGCCAAGTGCACCATTGTCCAAGTTGTGCCCCTCTTCCTGTGCTTTACAGGCGATTCCAACGTACCTCTTGAAATCTATTTCCTGCTATTTTGCCTCGCTTTCAAGTCCGCCTCGTTGACTTCCCTCAACAGATTTTTGGACGATAGTTGTCCTTTATCACTCTGCCAGTTTGTGAATTGCTGTGCCCCTGAGCTCCATTTCTCAACTCGTTTTTTGTGAGCTGAACGCAAGTCCAAAATTTTGGATCATGTCCTATACTGGTTCCCGGTGGGTGGCTGAGACTTTGGTTAATTCTTCTTCCTGCCGGGAAATTAGAGTGACATGTGCCCGTCCAAATGCCTAACAGCTACTCTCTCATGGGTTCTCCCTCGTCCCTTCCATCCTCTGCCAAATTGGGAACCTGTGCAAACCAGGAGGTTAAAGGGCCTGTCTCTCCAAGTTGGGAGATTGATAGTAAGGCAGTTGGAAAGTCAAACTGGAGCACCAGGAGAGGGACTATTCGTTGAGTTTTAGAAACCTTTCGTATTCACAGTGTGTCCATTCTCTAGGTTTCCTGTACATGTTATAGCTGTAGTAATATTCCCTTGAACCTGGAGAGTTGGGACCCATGGAATGGGGGCCATGCATTATTGCTTGAAAGGGTCTGCATTTGCTCACCCAATCTCACGAATCCTCTCAGTCCCAAGTGTCCAGCCTTATGCCACATCCAGCTGTCATTGTAGATAGGGTCTTTCCAGGTTTCCTCAGACACCCTGAAGGAATTGTAAAGAATTTCCCTGTTTTTTGGTTTTGCTTTTGAAATTCCTTTTTATAGTGGGTTTGAGCTGATTCTCACTGCCATGTTTATGCCACTCTAGACACACTTGATTCCCTTATGGAGACATATCAATACATAGGTTTTAAGGTTCTTACTAGTCAGATATATTCCTCTGTGGGAAATATGGGGTTTTGAGTCTCTTTCACTGAGGAAGGTGTCGGTCTTGTCAATTCCAAAGTTGGTTTTTGAAACGGTCCCTGTGCTTATATCAAACTCTGGTTTTATGCATCACCCCACCTCTCCTTCCCCTTTATGCAGGCATAAGAGTGTTTTCTAAATGTGAGACTCTGTTCTCTTTCCTAACTCAGTTCACGTGTAGCCATGTTTACAGGATCTTCATAAGTGATATCTTATGATAAGTTTCTTTTTCTGTGTGACTTATTTCACTTAGAATCATCGTACCTGAATCCACTCACTTTGCTGCTACTGGTCTTATGACATTGATTTCATGGCTGAGGGATATTCCATCGTACGTAAGTACCACAATGTTTTGAACCATTTTTATATTTCCTGGGATATTTAAGGTGTACCCAAGTTGAGGTTCTTGTAGTCAGTGCAGCCCTAAATTTGGAGGTGGCTCTTTCTTATTGATTTTCAGTTTTCCCAAGGTATATTCCCTAGACTGGAAGTGGCCTTGGCTCTGTAGCTCTGTTGTTTACTTGTTTTAGGGAACACAATGCACTCCTCCAGTGAGGCAGTTGGCAATTTACATCCCGCCCATCAGCATAACAAGGCTCCCAGTTCTCCAGGGCCTGTCTTGCCTTTCTGGTTTTTACACATTTTGTGGATGTCCCTTTTGACCGGTGGGAAATGATACTTCTTTGTAGTGCAGATTTGCATTGCCCGCTTACTTGCTTGGCCAAAAAGGGCGTATGCGTTTTCTCCTAAATATATTCAGGAGAAAACGCATACGCCCTTTTTTGGCCAAGTGCACCATTGTCCAAGTTGTGCCCCTCTTCCTGTGCTTTACAGGCGATTCCAACGTACCTCTTGAAATCTATTTCCTGCTATTTTGCCTCGCTTTCAAGTCCGCCTCGTTGACTTCCCTCAACAGATTTTTGGACGATAGTTGTCCTTTATCACTCTGCCAGTTTGTGAATTGCTGTGCCCCTGAGCTCCATTTCTCAACTCGTTTTTTGTGAGCTGAACGCAAGTCCAAAATTTTGGATCATGTCCTATACTGGTTCCCGGTGGGTGGCTGAGACTTTGGTTAATTCTTCTTCCTGCCGGGAAATTAGAGTGACATGTGCCCGTCCAAATGCCTAACAGCTACTCTCTCATGGGTTCTCCCTCGTCCCTTCCATCCTCTGCCAAATTGGGAACCTGTGCAAACCAGGAGGTTAAAGGGCCTGTCTCTCCAAGTTGGGAGATTGATAGTAAGGCAGTTGGAAAGTCAAACTGGAGCACCAGGAGAGGGACTATTCGTTGAGTTTTAGAAACCTTTCGTATTCACAGTGTGTCCATTCTCTAGGTTTCCTGTACATGTTATAGCTGTAGTAATATTCCCTTGAACCTGGAGAGTTGGGACCCATGGAATGGGGCCATGCATTATTGCTTGAAAGGGTCTGCATTTGGTCACCCAATCTCACCAATCGTCTCAGTCCCAAGTGTCCAGCCTTATGCCACATCCAGCTGTCATTGTAGATAGGGTCTTTCCAGGTTTCCTCAGACACCCTGAAGGAATTGTAAAGAATTTCCCTGTTTTTTGGTTTTGCTTTTGAAATTCCATTTTATAGTGGGTTTGAGCTGATTCTCGCTGCTATGTTTATGCCACTCTAGACACACTTGATTCCCTTATGGAGACATATCAATACATAGGTTTTAAGGTTCTTACTAGTCAGATATATTCCTCTGTGGGAAATATGGGGTTTTGAGTCTCTTTCACTGAGGAAGGTGTCGGTCTTGTCAATTCCAAAGTTGGTTTTTGAAACGGTCCCTGTGCTTATATCAAACTCTGGTTTTATGCATCACCCCACCTCTCCTTCCCCTTTATGCGGGCATAAGAGTGTTTTCTAAATGTGAGACTCTGTTCTCTTTCCTAACTCAGTTCACGTGTAGCCATGTTTACAGGATCTTCATAAGTGATATCTTATGATAAGTTTCTTTTTCTGTGTGACTTATTTCACTTAGAATCATCGTACCTGAATCCACTCACTTTGCTGCTTCTGGTCTTATGACATTGATTTCATCGCTGAGGGATATTCCATCGTACGTAAGTACCACAATGTTTTGAACCATTTTTATATTTCCTGGGATATTTAAGGTGTACCCAAGTTGAGGTTCTTGTAGACAGTGCAGCCCTAAATTTGGAGGTGGCTCTTTCTTATTGATTTTCAGTTTTCCCAAGGTATATTCCCTAGACTGGAAGTGGCCTTGGCTCTGTAGCTCTGTTGTTTACTTGTTTTAGGGAACACAATGCACTCCTCCAGTGAGGCAGTTGGCAATTTACATCCCACCCATCAGCATAACAAGGCTCCCAGTTCTCCAGGGCCTGTCTTGCCTTTCTGGTTTTTACACATTTTGTGGATGTCCCTTTTGACCGGTGGGAAATGATACTTCTTTGTAGTGCAGATTTGCATTGCCCGCTTACTTGCTTGGCCAAAAAGGGCATATGCGTTTTCTCCTAAATATATTCAGGAGAAAACGCATACGCCCTTTTTTGGCCAAGTGCACCATTGTCCAAGTTGTGCCCCTCTTCCTGTGCTTTACAGGCGATTCCAACGTACCTCTTGAAATCTGTTTCCTGCTATTTTGCCTCACTTTCAAGTCCGCCTCGTTGACTTCCCTCAACAGATTTTTGGACGATAGTTGTCCTTTATCACTCTGCCAGTATGTGAATTGCTGTGCCCCTGAGCTCCATTTCTCAACTCGTTTTTTGGGAGCTGAACGCAAGTTCAAAATTTTGGATCATGTCCTATACTGGTTCCCGGTGGGTGGCTGAGACTTTGGTTAATTCTTCTTCCTGCCGGGAAATTAGAGTGACATGTGCCCGTCCAAATGCCTAACAGCTACTCTCTCATGGGTTCTCCCTCGTCCCTTCCATCCTCTGCCAAATTGGGAACCTGTGCAAACCAGGAGGTTAAAGGGCCTGTCTCTCCAAGTTGGGAGATTGATAGTAAGGCAGTTGGAAAGTCAAACTGGAGCACCAGGAGAGGGACTATTCGTTGAGTTTTAGAAACCTTTCGTATTCACAGTGTGTCCATTCTCTAGGTTTCCTGTACATGTTATAGCTGTAGTAATATTCCCTTGAACCTGGAGAGTTGGGACCCATGGAATGGGGGCCATGCATTATTGCTTGAAAGGGTCTGCATTTGCTCACCCAATCTCACCAATCCTCTCAGTCCCAAGTGTCCAGCCTTATGCCACATCCAGCTGTCATTGTAGATAGGGTCTTTCCAGGTTTCCTCAGACACCCTGAAGGAATTGTAAAGAATTTCCCTGTTTTTTGGTTTTGCTTTTGAAATTCCTTTTTATAGTGGGTTTGAGCTGATTCTCGCTGCCATGTTTATGCCACTCTAGACACACTTGATTCCCTTATGGAGACATATCAATACATAGGTTTTAAGATTCTTACTAGTCAGATATATTCCTCTGTGGGAAATATGGGGTTTTGAGTCTCTTTCACTGAGGAAGGTGTAGGTCTTGTCTATTCCAAAGTTGGTTTTTGAAACGGTCCCTGTGCTTATATCAAACTCTGGTTTTATGCATCACCCCACCTCTCCTTCCCCTTTATGCAGGCATAAGAGTGTTTTCTAAATGTGAGACTCTGTTCTCTTTCCTAACTCAGTTCACGTGTAGCCATGTTTACAGGATCTTCATAAGTGATATCTTATGATAAGTTTCTTTTTTCTGTGTGACTTATTTCACTTAGAATCATCGTACCTGAATCCACTCACTTTGCTGCTACTGGTCTTATGACATTGATTTCATCGCTGAGGGATATTCCATCGT
This sequence comes from Mesoplodon densirostris, assembly GCF_025265405.1. Taxonomy (NCBI): domain Eukaryota; kingdom Metazoa; phylum Chordata; class Mammalia; order Artiodactyla; family Ziphiidae; genus Mesoplodon; species Mesoplodon densirostris. The sequence goes on along the minus strand of NW_026778225.1, from coordinate 603,510 downwards.
ACGTAAGTACCACAATGTTTTGAACCATTTTTATATTTCCTGGGATATTTAAGGTGTACCCAAGTTGAGGTTCTTGTAGTCAGTGCAGCCCTAAATTTGGAGGTGGCTCTTTCTTATTGATTTTCAGTTTTCCCAAGGTATATTCCCTAGACTGGAAGTGGCCTTGGCTCTGTAGCTCTGTTGTTTACTTGTTTTAGGGAACACAATGCACTCCTCCAATGAGGCAGTTGGCAATTTACATCCCGATCATCAGCATAACAAGGCTCCCTGTTCTCCAGGGCCTGTCTTGCCTTTCTGGTTTTTACACATTTTTTGGATGTCCCTTTTGACCGGTGGGAAGTGATACTTCTTTGTAGTGCAGATTTGCATTGCCCGCTTGCTTGCTTGGCCAAAAAGGGCGTATGCGTTTTCTCCTGAATATATTCAGGAGAAAACGCATACGCCCTTTTTGGCCAAGTGCACCATTGTCCAAGTTGTGCCCCTCTTCCTGTGCTTTACAGGCGATTCCAAGGTACCTCGTGAAATCTGTTTCCTTCTATTTTGCCTCGCTTTCAAGTCCGCCTCGTTGACTTCCCTCAACAGATTTTTGGACGATAGTTGTCCTTTATCACTCTTCCAGTTTGTGAATTGCTGTGCCCCTGAGCTCCATTTCTCAACTCGTTTTTTGTGAGCTGAACGCAAGTCCAAAATTTTGGATCATGTCCTATACTGGTTCCCGGTGGGTGGCTGAGACTTTGGTTAATTCTTCTTCCTGCCAGGAAATTAGAGTGACATGTGCCCGTCCAAATGCCTAACAGCTACTCTCTCATGGGTTCTCCCTCGTCCCTTCCATGCTCTGCCAAATTGGGAACCTGTGCAAACAGGAGGTTAAAGGGCCTGTCTCTCCAAGTTGGGAGATTGATAGTAAGGCAATTGGAAAGTCAAACTGGAGCACCAGGAGAGGGACTATTCGTTGAGTTTTAGAAACCTTTCGTATTCACAGTGTGTCCATTCTCTAGGTTTCCTGTACATGTTATAGCTGTAGTAATATTCCCTTGAACCTGGAGAGTTGGGACCCAAGGAATGGGGCCATGCATTATTGCTTGGAAGGGTCTGCATTTGGTCACCCAATCTCACCAATCCTCTCAGTCCCATGTGTCCAGCCTTATGCCACATCCAGCTGTCATTGTAGATAGGGTCTTTCCAGGTTTCCTCAGACACCCTGAAGGAATTGTAAAGAATTTCCCTTTTTTTTGGTTTTGCTTTTGAAATTCCTTTTTATAGTGGGTTTGAGCTGATTCTCGCTGCTATGTTTATGCCACTCTAGACACACTTGATTCCCTTATGGAGACATATCAATACATAGGTTTTAAGGTTCTTACTAGTCAGATATATTCCTCTGTGGGAAATATGGGGTTTTGAGTCTCTTTCACTGAGGAAGGTGTCGGTCTTGTCAATTCCAAAGTTGGTTTTTGAAACGGTCCCTGTGCTTATATCAAACTCTGGTTTTATGCATCACCCCACCTCTCCTTCCCCTTTATGCGGGCATAAGAGTGTTTTCTAAATGTGAGACTCTGTTCTCTTTCCTAACTCAGTTCACGTGTAGCCATGTTTACAGGATCTTCATAAGTGATATCTTATGATAAGTTTCTTTTTCTGTGTGACTTATTTCACTTAGAATCATCGTACCTGAATCCACTCACTTTGCTGCTTCTGGTCTTATGACATTGATTTCATGGCTGAGGGATATTCCATCGTACGTAAGTACCACAATGTTTTGAACCATTTTTATATTTCCTGGGATATTTAAGGTGTACCCAAGTTGAGGTTCTTGTAGTCAGTGCAGCCCTAAATTTGGAGGTGGCTCTTTCTTATTGATTTTCAGTTTTCCCAAGGTATATTCCCTAGACTGGAAGTGGCCTTGGCTCTGTAGCTCTGTTGTTTACTTGTTTTAGGGAACACAATGCACTCCTCCAGTGAGGCAGTTGGCAATTTACATCCCGCCCATCAGCATAACAAGGCTCCCAGTTCTCCAGGGCCTGTCTTGCCTTTCTGGTTTTTACACATTTTGTGGATGTCCCTTTTGACCGGTGGGAAATGATACTTCTTTGTAGTGCAGATTTGCATTGCCCGCTTACTTGCTTGGCCAAAAAGGGCGTATGCGTTTTCTCCTAAATATATTCAGGAGAAAACGCATACGCCCTTTTTTGGCCAAGTGCACCATTGTCCAAGTTGTGCCCCTCTTCCTGTGCTTTACAGGCGATTCCAACGTACCTCTTGAAATCTGTTTCCTGCTATTTTGCCTCACTTTCAAGTCCGCCTCGTTGACTTCCCTCAACAGATTTTTGGACGATAGTTGTCCTTTATCACTCTGCCAGTATGTGAATTGCTGTGCCCCTGAGCTCCATTTCTCAACTCGTTTTTTGGGAGCTGAACGCAAGTTCAAAATTTTGGATCATGTCCTATACTGGTTCCCGGTGGGTGGCTGAGACTTTGGTTAATTCTTCTTCCTGCCGGGAAATTAGAGTGACATGTGCCCGTCCAAATGCCTAACAGCTACTCTCTCATGGGTTCTCCCTCGTCCCTTCCATCCTCTGCCAAATTGGGAACCTGTGCAAACCAGGAGGTTAAAGGGCCTGTCTCTCCAAGTTGGGAGATTGATAGTAAGGCAGTTGGAAAGTCAAACTGGAGCACCAGGAGAGGGACTATTCGTTGAGTTTTAGAAACCTTTCGTATTCACAGTGTGTCCATTCTCTAGGTTTCCTGTACATGTTATAGCTGTAGTAATATTCCCTTGAACCTGGAGAGTTGGGACCCATGGAATGGGGGCCATGCATTATTGCTTGAAAGGGTCTGCATTTGCTCACCCAATCTCACCAATCCTCTCAGTCCCAAGTGTCCAGCCTTATGCCACATCCAGCTGTCATTGTAGATAGGGTCTTTCCAGGTTTCCTCAGACACCCTGAAGGAATTGTAAAGAATTTCCCTGTTTTTTGGTTTTGCTTTTGAAATTCCTTTTTATAGTGGGTTTGAGCTGATTCTCGCTGCCATGTTTATGCCACTCTAGACACACTTGATTCCCTTATGGAGACATATCAATACATAGGTTTTAAGATTCTTACTAGTCAGATATATTCCTCTGTGGGAAATATGGGGTTTTGAGTCTCTTTCACTGAGGAAGGTGTAGGTCTTGTCTATTCCAAAGTTGGTTTTTGAAACGGTCCCTGTGCTTATATCAAACTCTGGTTTTATGCATCACCCCACCTCTCCTTCCCCTTTATGCAGGCATAAGAGTGTTTTCTAAATGTGAGACTCTGTTCTCTTTCCTAACTCAGTTCACGTGTAGCCATGTTTACAGGATCTTCATAAGTGATATCTTATGATAAGTTTCTTTTTTCTGTGTGACTTATTTCACTTAGAATCATCGTACCTGAATCCACTCACTTTGCTGCTACTGGTCTTATGACATTGATTTCATCGCTGAGGGATATTCCATCGTACGTAAGTACCACAATGTTTTGAACCATTTTT